>NW_022156846.1:0-158940 GCF_004353045.1 Thyridium curvatum | reverse complement strand
ATCCAGGCCTCTGGCCACACCATGCCAGCATCCAGGCCTCTGGCCACACCATGCCAGCATCCAGGCCTCTGGCCACACCATGCCAGCATCCAGGCCTCTGGCCACACCATGCCAGCATCCAGGCCTCTGGCCACACCATGCCAACAGTCTAGCTATAGTCTAACTACATTTAGATACCGCTCCACACCAAGGAACACAGACAAAAGGTTTGAGTAGCTTAGGAAAGCAGATATCGTCGAATATAAGCGGATGTGAAGCGATTTGACCTCAATGTTTGAGCCAGCTCATTTTCATTCATCATGTCCACTTCATTACATATGCTAGTAAGCTTGTTAGGACACGCCTTAAGGATTCGGTTGGCTATCTCATTTAGCATCGAGTTGTTAACCCTCTTAAAGTCCTTACTTTACTTCAATTAGCTATGAGACAAGTCAGAGGTGAAGATACTTACATAATGAGTTCGGCTGTATCTGAATAGAGCAGCAGAAAGAGTGGTGATGAGGCTGCTAATTGACTCCATCGTCTGCTAAATCGTTTACGGCCTTGTTTGAGCTTAATCCTGGATTGATTTGAATGCATGGCTTGGGCACTGAGATATATATCCATAGCAATATTTGCATTACGATAAGATGGCTCGCGATGAATCCGTCCGTTGTCCCTATCGGATTTTATGATAGCCTCGAGGGAATCAAAGAGTCGTTTCAATTGCATATTGGCCAGCCGTTGCAGCAGATATGTGCCGTGTCCATTGATAACAGTGTCAACCGCCTGAAAGGCGGTAATGATACGTGAATCCGTACTGGTGATACCTGTAGGTAGTCTGGTCTTGTGAAGTAGTACTATCCAGTCTGGCAAAGTGGTTTCACAATTGGTCGCAAATACATTGATTGGATCATACCCAATCAGGCTATTGCAGATGGATGTAACTTGCCTAGCTGCTCGTTTTCTTATCATCCTAACAATTTTTGTTGATGGGGCCTTTTGCTGACGAGGTGCTACCCTAGTAGCCCTTGACCAGGTAAAGGCGTTTCCTACTGGCCTTGCCCATTCACGATTCGTAAAATCTTCATGTGTTGACAAAGGCCCGGTCTGATTTGCAGTATGCTGAGGATATCGTGTACTGTCGTTATCTCTCCAAGTACGACGTAAGGACCTTTTAACATTCCCACCCTTCATCTTATGCTTGACTTCTCCCAGCGCATATGGGCTGTCCCTAAAACCTACGGACTGTTTTACAGGAGAACCTAAAGTATCAATTTCCATATGCTCGAGATCCTCGTTAGCTGTGTGACTAGAACTGAATCTGAATGCAGTTTCTCTCAAATCGATCGTCTTAAACCCTTGAACAAGGTCATCATCGTGAAACTCTCTTAAGTCCATAGCTGGATACTTCAATGCCGCTTTTCCTTTTTGTTGTCAGACTCGTAGGCTTAGCAGCTAGGGGACTTGTCAAGTTGGTGAACAGAAACAAGATGACTTGTAATTTTCCTACTCTTACACAACTCGAACGATTTAAAGTGTAAATGTTGGTATTCGCTCGAGGCATGTTGTGGTGTGTGTACCAAGTCATTAGTTATATGCACTTCGATATCAGCCAGAATTAAGTATGAGCATGCCATGATCCGGGCTTGCGGCAACCCTAGGAGAAAGGCAGTCTATAATCCTGGCTAAAGCTGCTCTTGGAAAGGTGTTCGCCTCAGCTATCACGGTACTTTTAGCTGTAAATCTACCTTCTATGAGGCTTTAGTTCTGGGGCTTCCGCTTCACAGGCGAACATCCTGTCACTTTCAAGGTGTGTTACTTATTAAAGGAAGCTGTTTTTGCCCTAGGAAACAAAATCAAGGATCAGATTCACTTCAGCCATCTTCCTATCCTATTATAGCTTGCCATACTGAATGTAGGCTACATAGATGAAAGAAAACAAGTTGTAACGGTTAAAACATAACCTAATGTCAGTACCTTAAACCCAGAATTCATTGATATACTTTTGTGTTGCAGGGCTAGTAATAGACAGTATATCTGGATCGAGTCTGCTCCCATGAATAAGCAGCAACTCAATAGCCTCTACATGATCTTTAGCTACCGCCCAGTAGAGTGGTGTCTTGCCTAGTTCTCCCCTAATATGTAAGTCTGCTCCATTTTGAATGAGTATTTTCATACATTCAATATTGTTATACAAGGTGGCAACCATCAATGGGGTATTTCCATAGTCGTTCTGGATATCTATTTGCCATTTAAGGTGATTCATAAATGGTACTCCCTCTTCGGTCTTGCTAAGCAAGGTTTGAAGTAGAGTCTTGGCTTCGAGTCGTCTGGTATCTCCTGCTGCGATATGTAGCACCGTATCCCCAAGTCTTCCCCGGGCAGTACTGTCTATTTGATGCTCCAAGAGGATGCGAATAATCTCTGATTTGTCGCCATGAAAGCGATTGGGTTTTGTACGGAGGAGGCAGTGAAGAACTTGATCCTCATCATCCCAACTAATTGTACGATTGAAATCGATAGTATGATTGGATAGAAGTGATCGTACTACATCGGGCCCTTGAAGGCATGCTTGGACCAAGAGCCAAGGTGCGAGATCCGCGCCGTCAATCCCGCTTATTTGTTCAGCATCGCCTATTAAAATTGCCACCATGGTATCTGACGTAGCAACCGGTGGCGATTCACAACAGGCTGAAGTCCATGATGATCTGCTTGAACTCATGTCGTATTGTATCACCCATAGGACTGATGAAGATGTGATACTATGTGCTTGTAAAAAGAGAATCATAGACGAGATAGATTAAACAAGCAAAGTCTCAATATGTGTTATAAGGTGGGAATACAATTCGACTTCTTAAACAGTCACTATCAAGGCATAAGTTCTTAGCTAATAATAGCTGATGTAGATACTCTTGAGATATTTGCCCGGCTTGTGGATGCTTGATGGCCGGGCTTGTGGCGCAAGCCGTGGTCCTGGTAGCGTATCTTCGTCCTGGCATCCACAGAGCTGGATTTGCACACTATTTAAAAGTATCATAGTAGTCAAAATTTTGCTTTAGATATTCTTGTTCATATTCAACCGTCCTTTACTTCTGTCTTCGATTTCACGACGTTTATCACCAGGCAGTATGAATCCTGTACGAGATATTCTTGATTACAGCTCTAGCCAGCCCAACCACAAAAATAAAAACTCTCTTTCAGCAGAAGAGTTGAAATTTATGAAAATGCAGGCCGTGCATAGTCCCTCGGAAATCATGGCAGCTTGCCAGGCAAAGCTCGATCTCGGATTAGAGTATTTCTACGCTATTCAACAACAATTATTGTCTGCTCAACGAGCATGGTCCGCCGTCATTACTGAGAAGAAGCGCTATGACGCCATCGGCTGGCAGACAGGATCTGTTGATTTTGCAAGAGCCCTTCATACATGCTTGTATACGATCCCTGATACAGCAAGGTGTGGTGAGCTTGGTGTAGAACCCGCCGTCAAGGGACAAGCCGACCTATCTTCTGATAGTGGGAGCATACCTGTCGTGTATGACGCCGTTAATGACCTTCCTGACTACGAGCACTCTATCTATGAAAGTATCGAGTTCGAAGATTGGGTCGATCTGGCCAACCTTGACCCAGCTGAGGAGTCTGAACAAAATGGCCTTGGAAACCATCAGGGGGAAGAGATCACTGAAAAGCAAAACGAAAATGTTGAGGAGCAAACTTATGAACTGGCCAATAGAGACCAGTATCAGGCATGGAATGAGGTGCCGCTTTTTGATCCATGGACACCATTTCTTAACAATCAGCAACCTCCACACAATGCTGCACCAGGGTCGCATAAGAGAGATAGAGGCCTTGAGCATCAGGAAGTTATAGGAGCATGCAAAGAACAGAACAGAAAGAGAAGGCGTATCGAATAAAGTTAAAACAAAAGGGTGATAAATAGTTTTATAATAATCTGAGAGGTTGGATTAGTAGTGTATATGCTTTTTTGTATCGTTTCTTAACTATAGGTTTAAGTGGTGTAGATTAATAGAAATGCGTTATTAACTTGTCTAATTAGGTTCAGGAGCAAAAGTCTGGTAAAACAATATAGTCTTAGCAAACGTGGTAATATAAATATAGGAATTCTATGGTTCTTGGTCACAGACATTACCTTGCTCAATAGTTTAGGCTCATCTAGATAGAAGAAGTGTAATTTATATAGTAAATACATCCTGTATGGAATCTCTCTGAATTCGTGATTTAGCTAGCCAGAATCAAGGCTGGTGTGAAGCCTTGACCGTGGCTGTAGTCTAGATCTCAATTAGGGCTTCCCACTGATCCAGGGCTGCGTCTAGAGTACCAATATTAAGGATTAATAGCTATCATAATAGATCCCCATTTTAAAATACTGTTCTTTCATTGAAGTAGTAACCACTCTCGAAGTAATCATTGACGTCTTGAATTTACTTGGACATAGGATCTCTACTCGTTTCTTCTCCAGATCACTTTTGCCCACTATAATTTAAAGCTGAAAAGCATTATGTCTTCAGATAACGTCTCTATAGTGGCCATCATTGCAATTGCCATTGGTGGTGTGGCATTGCTTGGCGTCCTGGTCATTTCAATACTCATGTGCGGTCGACACGTCCACAGCAGTCGTGAAGCACATCACGAGCATAGCAAAATGCATGAGACTGTACAACAACAGCCTTCATTAGCAGAACATATAGTGATTCCCTCACCGCGTCACTTCTTCCAGCAACCACTACAATATTGGCCGTTTCCACCTGAAGAATCAGTCATTCAAGCAGAACCAAGCGGGCCTCCCGACGGCATTGACCGCTCTAGGCGTCTTTATGAGCTACCAAATCATATAGCCCTCTCCACTTATGGCCAGCAGGGCAATACATATGTTGATCCTGATCAAAGAGTTCTATGCTCTCCAGATAGAAGTGCCTTATCGACCGAAAATCGCCATTATGACCATAGGTTTAAATTGCCAGCTATGCCACACTCTGTCTTACCGCTATGGAGGCAGCAGACTGAAGAGTTGCATTTTGGTAAATGAGAATTGACTTTCTCTTGGAAGTGTTGAAATAAAGATGTATTTAGTTAAGAAGGGAGTGTTTTAGATGTCAGAGTTAGAATAGCTTGGGGACTTAAAGAGCTTGGCAACTACGTGATGGTTCCTACAGAGAACCCCTAGAGTAGGTACAGTTACAACGTCAGAACAGATCAAAAGAATCAGCAGATGAGGGTGCTAAGTGAGTCTATTAGACAGTTTATAGTGAGAATAAGGAGGGAAAGCACCTAGCAAAACAAACCTAAAACATCGTCAACTCTTATATAAAAGCATCAACTTACCTAGTCAAACAACAGATTTAACTGGCTGATCAATCTAAGACTCTATTCAAGCACTCCAACACTTAAATGACACTGTCTCCTTTTAATCAGAATCAAGCTTAATTGACACCTCTAACTCTATAATTATCTAGGCGCTTAGATGCCCCTAGATGGTGTAGGTCGTCCTGCCAAGCAGTGATGAGATTGATCAAGCGTTTGAGGAATCCCTGAGCCCGGACACAATAGCAAGAGTAGTCTGTCATTATATAGGCTATAAATCTTGACTAGAGGCCGGGACTGCCGATGTCTGAAAAAGGGAGAATAAGGAGGAAAATAAGGGAATGAGAAGTGAAAAGAGGGCAGACAGAGAGGGAAGAGCTTTATATAGTTGGCGGGCAGAATCCCTCTGACGATATTGGTGCGGGTGGTATACCGCGTGATGTGTGTGAGTGCACTGCAGCCAGGCTGTAGTTATAGATGATACGGCTGTCAGTATGAGAAGTCAAGACGTGTCATAGTCATAATGACCTGGCCAACTGAGGGCTAGAATATAGGCTGAATAAAATCAGGTTACCAGTATAGTTAAATCTACTAGGTCATATACCCTAGATATCGACACTCGGAGGCCTAAACAAAGGATGCCACACACATGGCACGGGCACTGTAGAGAGAGAATAGCTCTATGGTGATGGGGCCGGGTTCGACATCAGAGCCCGAGTTTACCAGGATTGGAACATAAATCGTCTGCCAAGTCAGATTAGTGCAACACACCAGGATGAGTCGACAGATAATCTCGGTATGCAGAGGCTATTAGAAGAGCGGATCATTGTCGGGGCCTCCGCCGCCGTCATCCTCCTGCTTGTCCTCGTCCTCTTAAGGGGCCGGAGCCGAAGGGACGGCGACAGGTACCGAAAACGCAGCAGCGGCCAGAGCGGGAGAAGGAGCGGCGGCCGGAGCAAGGCGTAGCGCCTAGGGTGGGGAGATAGCGATAGCCAGAGGCAAGGAAACAGTGGCCAAAGCCCGAGAAGAAGCAGCCGACGCTCTTGAAACAGCTGCCGGAGCCGGGGAAGCAGCCAGAGCCGAAGGGCCGGCAGGGCGGCAGTAGAGGCTACGGGAGAAGCGGCAGCTATGGGAGCGGGGGCAGCAGCACGGCAGTGGCGGGGACGCACCGGGGCGTCCAGATGGAGAGAACCACCTTACAGTATCACACTTATACCAGCAGTGATATTTCTATCCTACTTGTTAAGAGAACGCCAGATCTAAGCATAGAAGCTCTAGGCACAACCAACTAACCTGTACCCTTCTTTAAAGCTGTGAAACCTTATTGTATCCCATAACCCATATTCTGAGATATGTTCCTATCAGCCTTCCTTATCCGTGTCATCTATGACAATCACCACCTGTTTCTTCTCCTGCTTGTCATCGCTATAGTGAGAAGGGCTGTAACTCTCCTTATCGTCGTCGCCCCGAGACCTCGCACTAGCTCTGTGGCGTTTACGAGGGATAGCTTGTAAAACTTCGTCTTCATCGGAATACTGTTCAGCTGCATCCCAGGAATTATTGCCATTTGAATCAGGGACGTTGACGGGAGGGTGGCGGTGACGGTGAATGGAAGCCCCTACGCGCCCCCTCTTCGCCCTGGGCAGGGGTGGCACGGCCTCATCAGCTTCGTCACGATCGCCCGCGCTAGCCATTGAGGCACGGCATGGCATCCTCTCTCGGGAGGCACACCCCCACGGCCGCGGAGTAGATGCACGGTGGCAGGGGCTCTTCGAACCCCGCGCTCCCAGTACGGCCACGCGGGATCTATTTGAGGTGGCCTTGTCGCAGGTGCTATTACCGGGAGATATCTGCCACGTCTCGCTCTGAGGGCTGTCTGGGGGGGGCAGCTCATCTTGCTGTGCAGAGCTTGACGGCCCAGATAGTCCCCGCCCTGATGCTGAAGGCGAGACTGGAGAATGCTGTGGGCTGCACGGCCCCTGCCGGCTGAGCCGGGGGCGAGGTTCGCGAGCTTGTAGACGGCGCTTGAAAGTTGGTGATAAGTGTGATAAGTATGGATGCTTCTTATCCCACTCTTCCAGCTGCTTCTCGAGGTCGAGAGGTGCTGCATGTGCTGGCGGCTGAGGATCCTGTGAAGTTCCGGACGGAGAAAGGCCGGCCACATCTTCGTCAGGCGGGGGGTCTGGTATGCCTAGAGCCCTTCCGTTGGATGTAGAATCGCTGCTTCGAGCCGTCCTAGCTCTGAGAGGAGCTTTTTCACCGTTGGATAGAGATGGACAAGCCGGTAGATCAGCTTGTAAGAGCATGGGTGGAGGTGTGTTCCGCTTTGGTGACGAGAACGGTGTGGAAGTGAAGAGATTCCTTGCACTGGGCTCTTGTCCGTAACCCGGTGGAGCAGCTTGGTTTAGCTCTCTCCTCTCGGCTTCAGCCGTTAAAACCCCCGCAGCCTCGTCAGCCTCGTGAGTCAGGGCCGGGTTTCCTTGGGGCGACACCGGCGGCTCATATTTTTTGCCATCTGAGCCCGCGTCCGCAGTGACAGTGTCATCTTGCGGTTCCTTCGAATCACCATCCCTACAGGTCACAGTATCCAAGCTCTTGCCTGCTCAAAATCGTCAGCATTGTGACCCACTAGGACGATGAGAGCCAGGCTACATACTCGTACAGGCGATGCTGTTAGCCCCACCGTAGCTGGCAAGGAGCTCGGCAATCGATGGGAAGGGTGAGTCGGATAAGTAATCAGACTCGCTGTCGCTTGGGATCACGATTACAGAAGGGGTGGAGAACCCCATAGAACCGGTTGGAGTAATGGATGCATCGGGCGGAGGCGTATCTCGACCTCCAGATGGTAGGGCTGGGAACCACCTATGCTGGGGCGAAGGGTCCCTGCCTGTCGGCTCTTCACCTATGCCCGACGGAGAGGGGTGGGAGAAGGTCAGGTATTTAAGCGAGATATCTGTCATCCTGTTCTGGGCGTCAGACAGTCAGACAATAGGAACCAGGATTGTAGGATCCCGAGAAGTAGTTCGTATAGAGCATGAAGCTGAGCGTTTCCCATCTCCAACATAGGGGAAAAGCGAGGTTTAAGTGCTCTCAGTGTCATCGCCCGCCCATTCTCTCCATCGTGGGCGACAAGCGGGCTTGGCCTCTCCATCTCCCCAGGGTCCTGAAATCGGGGCAACAAAGGCACCGACTCCTTGTACCTCTACCAATCGCACAACTGCCGAAACGGAAAGGAGACATCTGAGGGCTGTCTCCGCAGGCCATCGTCATCGTCACTGCAAATCATATGCCTGGATCTATGCCACGGAGGCACGGCGCTTCCGGAGATCGCCCAAGGCGGCTTAGCTGATGTGATACAGGGCCGCGTCGTCAGCATCCGCATGGTCTCGCCCCTATCCTTGGTCACGCCGACCCCGACAGGGCCAATGGCAGAGCGATATCCCGCTCACGCGCGGTACGAACACACTCCTGTTCTCCTCTCGTTTTCGTGCCTGCCTAAGCAACCAAGGCAAAGCCGAGTTGATCACCCTTTCGCGAGACGCGGGCGTAGCCTGTTGCCTGCACTGCTACATGGATCATGGGGCTATGCGGTCGTCTAATTGGCGGCCGCCACCTCTTCCGCATCACCCTCCCATGCGTGCCCCTGGCACAGCTTGCACTTGGGATCGGTCCGAGCACGACCAGAGTGCCTAATCGGGAACTCGGTGTCGAGCAGACATGCGCGCGAGTCAAAGAGGCCTCCTGAACCCTCCACATTGATGCAAGAGCCACCCACGGCATGCTGCAGCATTGTTGCGGCATTTTTGTGACTGGTTGGGGAGGTGAGAGGGAGGGTCGCGCAGGGAGGGCAAGACGGGCGGGGTGGCGGGGAGAATGGCCAGCCCGAGATGACGCGCCGAGAATGACAGTAGCTGCTTGGCGCTCAAGGACACGGGGGGACGAGTTCGAGTTGACAGCCGAGTAAGCTAGCCAGTCGTGATTGCGATGACGACGAGGGTCGGAGGGTGCGAATGGCAGGAGTCAAACGCCGCGCGACACAACTCTATGACCTAGGGACGTAGGTTGCGAGGGGAAGGCGATCGAGAGGCCTGTGGCAGGAGCCACAGAGCGCGGTTGGGAGCAGAGCTTGGGCGGCTCTGTCAGTCAGATTGTCTCTCTGCCTGTCTCACGCGATGAGGGAGAGGACGGCCAGCAGGTGCTGGGGGGTGGGGTGTTGGTGAGGGCGAAAGGTAAAGTGAGGAAGGCGAGACGAGGGGAGGATCAGGTTGAGAGTACAAGGCCGAGGCCAGGAGGGAGGACGGCTTCATCGTTCTCTGATGTGGCCTATCTGTGATAATCTCTGAGAAGTGGCATCATCATCAGCCAGCACGCCCTAGTCGACGAGCCTTTTCGCCATCTAGAACTGTCTTTTGGCAGTCTGGATCCGGCCAGGGCTATAATTAGAAATCCTTCACTGGCACCAATAACTCACATAGTGATCTTAGTGCTCGCCACTCCTTGATCGCTTCCGTCCAATCCTCTTCATGGCGCCACAGCAAAAGGAAAGCCAAGGAAAAGGCCAGGCCAACTCATGGTGGTATCATTGCGAGAGGACACAGCGCCGGAGACACAACAACCGAGACAGAGTCCAGTCTGCCCGTCCGGCTGCTAACAGAAACTGTATGGACATTTGCCAACACCTCTCGCCGGCGCCAGCCATGGAATTATGAGTCTGCGTCATGACATTGCCCGCCTAAGCTGGAAGGGTGTGGGCACCACCAACAGGCCCAATATCTGCGGCATTTTTGCTATTGGTGAAGACACGATCATTGATGTGAGGAGAAGAAAGGAGGTAGGGAAGTAGAGAGAAAGAGTCCGAGAATTGACGAGGGGCGACGGTGTATTTAAGAAGACTTATATACCTAGAGGGGAAGAGGGAGTTACATGACAGTCGTCACGAGGTGACTTCTCAAGGCCCACCTATGTGGTGCTGATTGGCCGTCGTGAAGTGGGCCGCCGTCAGTGGCTGGAGCAATCAGGAATGCGCAGTGCCGACCATGGCACATGTATTCCAGAACTAACATAGCCATCGGCCCGGGAAGTCCAGTATTTCTGTTACTAGATGCTCACCATGCACAGGGTCCCTGTCGTAGAAGTGTCTCGCAAAACCGTGATGAGGACCATTGTGCTCAGGCTGCAGGAGCCTCCCTGCCGAGACATTGGCCAGTGCCGACCGGCGATGCTTTCCCAGGTACTTGCAAACCTTGAATCAAGGGCAGAAAGATTTTGCTCCTCAAAGAAATTGAATAATCTCCCCCTGGAATATTTTATACAGCTCTATTGTTGAAGTATTGATAGCAAATTAAAGAATTTGTGTGTACTTAAGTATGATCAGACTTCAAAGACCAATCAAGACAGGAAGAAGTAAGAAGAGGCAGAGGTTATCGAACTGACGAAGGCGGACGATACAGAGGCATTTAAGCACAAGGACAAGCGTAACATCTAGATGTCCTCCTCGTCCGCCACCTTCTCGGCCAAGACATATCTGTCCTTGCCCGTGGCCTCGTCAATGTCATGCTCGACAGCAATCTTTTGCAGTTGACCAATGACATTCTCAATAATGGTGTCCTTCTTCTTACGATCCTTCCGGCCGAGGTCGTTCAGCCAGGACACCTTGTTGAGGATGTAATAGATGATGGCAATGAACACGGTGACGCCGAAAGAGTAGAGCCAGATGATCACAACCGTGACGATATCGGTCCATCCATCCCCGCGCTGCGGCCATGAGTCTCCAAGAGAGTCAATTTCCGGAGCCCCGGACAGCCAGCCGAAGAGGCAGAAGAGGGTGGCAAGCACATCCACGCCAAGGATAGCTCCGACAAGCTGCCAAGAGGGCCATGTCTTGCCGCCACGCGTCACGAAGATGAGCCAGTTCTCCGTGAGAGCGATCTCGAGGAACAGGACTTCTTGGACAGAGCCAAAGTTCGCCACGATACCACCGTCGGTAAGAAACATGGTGCCGCGCATGATCCACGTGCCCGCAGCGAGGAGGATTCCCAGGACGATGCTCACCACCCAGATCTTGGGCAGCTGCCACTCGACGGGCCGGGGCTCCCAGTGGGCGTTGTCGTAGGCGACGGCCACCGTGGCCAGATCAGCAAACAGGGCAAGGAAGACGATCAAATCTGTGGTGACAGTCTCGTTGATGATGATCATGGACAGCGTCAGGTAGATCTCGAGGTGCAGGCAGAGGGCGATACGGTATTGGATGTAGGCCTTCATGCGCTGGAAGATCTGCCGCGAGGTCTTGATGGCAAGGACGATGGTGCTCAGCCCGGGCGCAAGGAAGACAATGTCCGCAGCAGCCTGCGCGGCTTCGGAGGAGCCCTCGACGGCGATACCACAGTCGGCCTTCTTGAGCGAGGGGGCGTCGTTGACACCGTCGCCCGTCATGGCGATGAGGTGGCCGCGCTGCTGCAGCATCTCGACGACGGTGTACTTGTGCTCGGGAAACACCTCAGCAAAGCCGTCGGCGCGCTCCACAAAGTCGTGCTGCACGGTTCCGGCCAGGCCGCCGTGAATCAGCCTCTCCGAATTGTACACCTTGGTGCCGAGGGACAGCATCTTGCAGGTCTCCTTGGCGATGGCGATGGCGTCTCCGGTAAGCATCTTAACCGGCACACCTAGGGACGCCGCCTCGATGATGGTCTGCGCCGTGTCCTCACGCGGAGGGTCGAACATGGAGAGCAGGCCGAGCAAGATCCAGTCGCCGTCGTTCTTCTTGTACGCGACACCCAAAGACCGGAAGCCACGGCGGGCAAACTCTTGAGCCTTTTCTCTGTACAGGTTTCCGATCTCCTCTGAGCAATCGGAGAGCTTCAAGATGGCCCGCGGCGCTCCCTTGGCACAGATGTAGCGGTCCTCACCCAGGCGGCACTCAGCGGTGATGCGCTTGGAGACCGGGTCGAAGGGGGTGAATTTCTCAGTGACCCAACCTTTCTGCAGGATTTCACGAGCCCCTGGATACCGCTTTAGCGTGAGGATGGTGACCTTGTCGATAGGATCCAGCGACTTGACGTTGTGCGAGGAAGCCAAGGCAGCGACTGCCATCATCCAATCTACATCTTGACCCTCGGACACAAATGGCTCACGGATGGAGAGCTTGTTGGCTGTCAACGTTCCTGTCTTATCAGAACACAAGATATCGACGCCCTGTGTCTCTTAGTTAGTTCCCTGAGCTCCAAGTACGCAGTAGCTTTTGTACTTACGGCAAGCGACTCGATCGCGGTGAGCTTTTGCACAATGGCCTTCTGCTTGGCGAGGTAGGCGGCGCCAACAGCGAGGGTAGTGGTGGTGACAACGGGGAGACCGACTGGCACTCCGATGATGAGAAGGACAAGGGCGTAGTGCAGCAGGTTCTGCGACCCTGGCTCAGCAATGGGGATGTGGTGGTAGAACCCGCCAATCCAGGCGGCCAGGATCCAGAACATGACCAAGATCAGCAACGACATGCCGATGTTGTTCATGACCGCCTTGAAGTGACCCTGGTCCTGGGCGCCCTGGACGAGCTCTGCCGTGCGGCCAACAAAAGTGTCTGTTCCGGTCGCGGTGGCGATGGCGAACGACTTGCCCCGCTTACATCCTGTGGTGTAGTAGACGATATCGCCAAGGTACTTGTCTACGGCGAGCGACTCGCCGGTGATGGCAGATTGGTCAACGGCAAGGATGGAACTGGTTCGGTAGTCCATGACGGGTTCCGCGTGACCATGGTGTTCATCGCCCTCCATGTCGTCTTCATCTTGGCTATTCTCCCCGAGCCTATCCTCAGCGCGTAGCCGCTTGTATACCTCAAAGTCCTCCCGGCGTTTGTAGTCACAGATAAGGCGGGCATCAGCAGGCACCGTATCTCCTTCTTGGATGATGACCTTGTGGCGATTTAGTGGAGGTGTTCAAGTCTGGGCATGGAATCGAGTCCGACTTACGATGTCTCCAGGAACGAGCTCTCTTGCCAGGATGTTGTGTTCGCGTCCATCTCGCACCACCGTGCAACGCATCGCAATGTCTCCCTTAAGACTAGCAACGACATCGGCAGCTTGCTTTTCTTGATAAAAGCCCACAAACGCGTTGAGAAGTAGGATGCCCAAGATGACACCGAAGTCGATCCAATCTCCCAACCCGACAGCGAGAAGTGCAGCGATTTCCATGACTGCCTCAAGTTAGGATCGACTGGAAATTGAGACTCGCATTGAAAGACGAATCGACTTACCATACAAAATAGGGCCGGTGAAGAACCCCAAGAATTTGGCAAACAGATTCTCCTTCTCCGCGGTCAGCTCGTTCCAGCCCGAACGCTTCCTTCGCTCTTCCACGTCGGACGAGCTGAGGCCTATGCGAATGTCCGTCTCAAGCCAAGACTCGGGAATAGTCTTGTCGGGTCTACCGCTTTGATCTGTGGGCTGTCCAGCGCTCGTCCAGAACTGCCACCACCGCCTCTTGGAATGATGCTTGCCTTCGGCATCCCCATCATCTTCCTTTCGCGACTTCTCGTCGCGATAGGTACTGATGTACCGGTCTAGGGCAACATATTCGCCAAGGTGATCGGTATCCTCGGCGACGGTGCTACCCGAATGATCCCCGGTCGAGTTATTCGCTTCGACATCATCCCCCGCGGGGGTAGTGTTGTTTCGGTTGAACAGCGGCATGGCGATGAACTTTTGTGCTGAAGTTCACGATACATACACTGACGTCATATGCGAAAGCAACCTGAAGAAAAAAAGACACAAAGTTCAGCGCCAGAGCACGCCAGGAATTACTTTGGTGCTATCCGTTGGTATTTATTGATTTGTGCGGCACTCGAGCTGAGTTCGGTCGTCGGCCCCAACGCGACTTCGCTCTTCGCGAGGAACAGGGTGCGGTACAGAAGTACCGACCAGTAATTGATGAGGCATTTCCTTTCCAGCACGAGCCCCCGCGCTGTCTTTGACCTCTAGCTCCAGCTTCTCACAACAGCCGACTTATCCGGACGCGCGGTGGGCAGGGCCGCAAGCGTAGGTAGTGAATGGGAGCGCCATTTTTTGGAGAGCGAGGGGTAACGTCATCCCTAAGCGGGAATAACCACGAAGACATAATGCCAGCTCCAACAGCTCCAGATTCTGTGGCCTGCGACCAAGGGCGCATATCGTGGTGATTCCTCGCAGCCTTATAATCGGGTTCCCTTATGGAGTTGTGTCGAGTTGACGAATAGACTCAACAACTATCCCTATGCCAAGCCGCTATGAGGCGCTTCTCCCGAGATTTCCACCCCTGTGCTGCGTTGTACAGCCCCCGGCCGGCAATAATCAAGAGACGCTTGATGACCCATACGGCATACCCATGGAGAGCAGATTGACCAAAGACGGAGGGGCGCGGGGAGGTCAACGGCAGTTCCGACGCTGCCGGTTCTACCGAGTCATATGTGGGCGGCTAGCAATCGTACGCGCGTACATATACGAGAATTTGCTGTACCAACCCGGCCCATGTTTTGTCGCGGTCTACTAGCGCCATTGTATTTGCGACTTGAGAGAAGGTGCTCGAAGGGCCAATCCCGTCCCTCTCCATGTCAGCCGACTGCAGCTCCGAGGAAAACACCAGAAGCTCGCTCCCGTCGGGGCGACGTCGGAGCAGAGAGTGCTTCTATTATTGGTCATGGCGCTACTCGGTTTAGACGCGTGCTGTCTGATAAGGTTTGTCGACTTCTATTCGCTTGAAAGGCCATCACAATGATCACCATATGAGCCCTTGAAGATAACATCATCCCCCCCTGAAAAATCCCATACCTGCAAACCTCCACATCTACAACATTGCTGCATGATCAACAGTGGAGGTGTGATTCCGGCTTTCAGGGGCATTGGCTTATTCGAACACAAAAAAAGGCATATCACAACAGGTCATATGTGATGGAATTCAATGCCATCCAACGGCAGATCTCTCTATCGTCACAGATATACTGCCATGAGTCAAACCCGGTACCGAAGGCTCTATCTCATTCCAGGTCTCGTTGCATTGAGGCTGCGATCCGCCCTATGTCGATAGCAGGCTGCCCACTCGGCAGATCGATCAGGGCTTCGAGGCTTCGTCGCAATTCGGCCCACTTGGCGCTGGTCCGTGTGGAGTGACTGTGGAGAAGTGAACTGATTAGCGATGTCCGTTCAATAAATTGGGCGACGTTGATGATGCGAAACCCATTACCGACGTGGGCTCGTCCGAACATACCTCCAAAGTCTGCACGACAGCTCCTTTGAAGTCGCCGAGGGCTTCCACAGCATCTCCTCCGCGACCGACGAAGGGTCTTCAACATGCAAGCTGAGTGAGCTTCTTATCGACCATGCCCTGGCCTCGGTAGGTCCCGATTGGTGAGCGCCGTGGCTAACGCGCAAACTCTATGCCCTAGACCCATGTCCCCGATATCTGCTCGCCCGTTCCCTGTTTCGAAACCAGTGGATCATTCCGTCTACCTCGACTTCCTTGGATACAACTGTGCTTGTGCCGTGAGTTTGGTCTTCGAGAGGTTGACATCAACTGCAATCAGACCCCTCCCAAAGGCGTCAGCAAGGTTCGTCTCTGGCACTATGCCATCACTTGAGATAGCTTGTTGGATGTCGCTATCCGCATCGTACCGGTTCCCATAGCGGGAAATAGTGGGATTGAACACCATCTGTTCCCTTCCAGCTCATGCAATGACCGTGACAGCATAGCGGTCAATTGTGCTTTGGAACCTTAAACACGAGAGGCTTAGAATATGTCTGTCGTTTCGTCTATGAGGAGAGAGAATGCAGGGTCACACGATAAAAACAGCCTCCTCTTCCCCTAAAGTGATTCCACTGTGAGAGTTCCAATGACTCCCGATGATCAATCTACGTCTGATCTCCTGCGAGTCTCTTAGTGCATTCTTTTCATCCCAATTCCCTTCGAGAACAATCAGGATGGCCCACAGCGTTCTCTCGATGGCGGCCCAGTCTCCCATCAACACATCCGCTACTCGCTCCATTATTGCTCCTGGCTGGTAACAAAGCTCCATTACTCTGCCAATATCAGGCCCAAGAAGATTTTTGAGATCGCGAAAGAAACCCTCATGAAAGGACCAGCATTCCTTAGCGAATAGATAAGGGTTTCCTACCACGTTTGGGAACGGTATTCGAAATGCTGGAATCGCATTGCTCATCTCCTTAAATGCTTTTTGCCAAGAGCAAATCCCTTCAATAGCGTCATTCACTAAATCCTCTATCGGATATGCTCCATCAAGCGCTTGGTTTTTTATTCCGGATATCACGAAAAGCGAGCGTAACAGCGCTTGCACGTGGTACCGAGCGACTTGCTTCTCTTGTATCCATATGCGCCATTTGCAGGCGTATTCTGACCGATTTGCGTCGAAGAGAGTTAGATAATTGACGAAGATCTCGATTTGGGACCAGAATTTGGTATCTGACTCCCAGTATACAAAGAATTGGTCTAGACTTTTCTTCTGGGAAGAAATCGTAAAAACGTCTGGCGTAGAACCGCCCAAGAAAAAGTCCCGATAGTCCTCATAGGTGAACTCATCGACGGCTGATTGTTGCCTAGCTTCTCGCCCTTCATCTTTGATATACTCGTATAGGGAATGTAGCAGAAGAAGATGCCTAAACTTTGTTTCTGTCAGTTTGTACAAGCTGCGCCCTAAACGCCGATTCGGGAATGACAGCAAGATTTCTCGTCGTTCTTCTTCTGGTCGTCCCCGCCCAAAGTCTTCCTCAGCGACGACGGTGACGCTGCAATGTCCAAGAAAATAGCAGCACGCATCCTTCTTCAAGCTCCGAAGATGAAGAGCTGGAGTTGAGTTCTCGTCCTCTTCTATGACTGGGATAAAAACGAAGTCCGTAGTCCAGTTGAACGTGCGTTTAAAGTCGATTCGGAACATGCCACTTTTGAAAAAGGTGTTTCTCGCTGCGGGTATCTTCTCCAGGATTCGATGTTCGTTACGATTTTGTCCAGGCTTATCTTCTATTGCTAATTTGAATCCATAGATCATAAGCGTGCCTGTTTGTTTGAGTATTTCAACACATCTGGAATTGGTATTCCGAAGCGTGATCTTGGTCGAAGAGGCTCTCATATTTCTTCTGGTGGTAGTTGGGTCCGATCGAAAATCAGGGACCCACGAGGGCAGGTCGATGGGCAATCCGGAAACAGCCAAGTCGCAGCAATTGGCATGACGAAGCACTTCTTCGAAACAGTGTTGGTTTAGTATCAAGAATGACGCAATTCCGGTGTAAACCTGCTCCAATGCAAGCCTATAGTCAGCGACTAGACCCAGCAGTGGAAGGCCTGCGACGATGCCAAAGAATGCAAAAACCTTGTCCTCGGGTCTTGAGGCGTGAAGATTCATTCCACTTAGTAGCCACCCAGCCAAATGAAAGGTGGAACGATTCTGAACAGCTCGGCATTGCCACAGGCTTGAAGGCACTATAGGACACTTGTGAGGAGTGTCCTTATTGAGTCGGAAGCTCTTCCACTGCAACTTGATGCGTGGAGTATAGACCGAAATGTAGTACCCAGACACGGTGAAATTATGGTATGGAAAACAAGGCTTGCATCTGCATCTGGTCTTCCTCAGTGGGATACTCCTTAATAGTAGGATCTTTGTTTGCTTTGATGTTCCTCAGAATGTGGTGCACAGGGTCTGAGCTATCATCAAGGAAGACCAGAACCGAGGACGCCTTAGAGTAGATATAATTCATGATAAGAATCTGGGCCTTTTTATCATCCTCGCTTTTCTGATTAATGCAGATCGCGTCGATCCAGAGGGATCGGGGCTGGTCGGGATATCGAAGACATCGAAGAGCAGCCTCACAGTTCACTGTCATGAACAATCTCTGGCACTCAGGACCAAGGAAGAGTGGCCTCCGTCGCGTAGAGTCTCCAGTTTTGTCGGCCCAGGTATATGATAAAGCTACATAGTCGATTCTATCCTCGATCGTCACTGTCTTCAAACTACCGTGAAGAGGATCTTCTCGGTTGCCTTTGGATAGTTCTAAAATTCGGAACTCGACATGTGCGAGTTTATCGGGGTTATCTTTAGGATCGTAAATGCCTCGGAGTTCCGAATATAAGTACTCTTTCGGGACCCATTTAGGCCTGGCATGCTGCTCCTGCGAAGTTCTTTCAATGTGTGTTGGAGCCGCCGCTGGGAGGCAGACTGGCGTGCCACCAACTCGTCTGCTGCGTAGCATATCATCAATGATTCCATTCAAGTGCCCAAATCCGCGGACTCTTTCGGAGTACGGTACAAGCCTCGGCCAGGTCAGGTTGAGTTCGAACCGCTTCACATTTGTAGACTCGAGGGTCGAAATGGTATGAGAGTCGAGAACATCTCCAGATGGCAACTCGAGCATTCCACCACATCCATTACAGGTGCATTGATTGTCACCAAATGCGAAATAAGGGTCTGGCGTGCAACACCCGCATGACGGTATGAATGTGTCCATGGCCAAATTGAGTGCTCAGACTGTGAGGCTGTGGATGGTGCTTCGATTCCGTGTCGATTGCCGTCGTGGGCCCGGTTCACATGAGCCACAGGGTCGATTTGACTCAAATTCTGAGGGCACTTCGAGTCCTTCATTTCCTTTGCCAAGCAGAGATGGGTGTTTTAAGGGCACAAGAGCATGAGCCGCGTCAATTGAGAGGTGCGTTGGGCAGGAATGGGGGGTTAGGTGCATGCCTAACTTGAGCGAGTGGACAAGATTACATGCATTTATCAGATGAGGCGGCCTATCACAAGACAGAAGTGCTGCAAGAAGGCAAATGTTTCTGGCTGTCACCCGCCGCAGCTCCATGCCTTGACAGGGATTCTACATTGGTGTGTGTGGCATTCCTCAAGTGCCGGAGGGTCAAAAGTGTAATAGCACTACCTCTGGAGCAAAGAGACCTTATATTCCAGTACCGGAACAAGACCTATTGTCCTCTTTTGTAAGACAACCCCTGTAGACTCCTGTGTCGCAGATGTCCCTAAACGCTTATCTTCACTGTGTTATTGCACCATGTGAGATGATACCATCCAGGTACACAGAGTCAAGCTCAAGCAAAAAGACATCTCGGAAAGAAAACTCCAGTCGTACGATCTCAGTGAGCAAGTTAACCTCGACACGGCACCAGAGGGGCCACGTGCGTTCAATTGCGGGAGCGACGGACTTTGCGAATCGCTCAATAATACAGAGAAGAGCCAATGACTTCAAATACTAGTCGATTCTAGCCTGGTCAATCTGGCCATTTCTTCATGACAAAGGTGGTTATCGTGGAGCCCGAGAGTCGGGTTTAGGATGTGTCAGCGTCAGCCTCCCGGGTCAATTGCCGACTGACTTAAACTCTAGAGATCAATAAGCTCTCTCGGCCTGGCCGCCTGCAATCCACACAGGGGCCTGGGCAGGGTCGGCAAAGGGTGCAATTGACGGAAAAACTCTCCTCGTAGGGCTTTTCTGCCATGCCTACCCCGAGACGGGACTGGATGGGACCACGTGTGTTCAACTACCGCGCGTGCCAAGTAGACGATGCTATTCTCCCATTCCTACTCTGTACAAATGGCCCGGACTGGAACCCGTTTTTGACCAATTAAGTATCGTAGCCGCGAGAACTAGTGTAAGGCACCTAGCATCGGCAATGCCAAGAGTGGAGATATGAAAGGATCTGATAACCGGTATCAAATCGATCAATCTGATAAAATTTTAGAATGACCTCCTGCGACCCCCCTGCGAAACTTTTGTGTGCTTTCCTCAATTTCTCATCTTCGACCCATTCGTCGTCTGGCCTCGTCTAGTTGAGACAGCATTCTCCAGGACACGCCGACTTTCTTCATTCGGGTTGCACAATGAGTTCGCAAGCCGACTCCTTCGGGACCAAGGTCCGAGGGTTCTTTCTGGGACGCGCCGCGGAATCAAAAGATGAGAGGCGGCTTGTGAGAAAGCTAGGTATGAGAGATGCAGTGAGGCGGTGTTTACACCTGTTCATCGAAATGCTGACGCTGCAGTTGCTTAGATTTCTTCATTTTGGTATGCAGGCTCCTTGCTACGATCCAAAACCTAGAACAGAATACGGCGATGGCTTTGAGGAAGAAACATATACTGATAGTAGATCTAGACTTATTGCTGTCTAAGCTACTTCTTCAATTTCCTCGGTATGTCGGGTTGCCTGCCTCCCAGTGCCTTTGAAAGCCTGGGCAGCTTCTTCCGTCAGATCAAGTCGACTGACAATCATCAGACCGCGCCGCTTTTGCGAATGCCTACGTAAGCCTTTGCCCGTTGTATTCCGTGGTTCCTTGCCTGACCCTTCCAGGTTGCTGGTCTCCGCGAGGCCCTGAATATGACCGGCCATGACTACAACAATGTGCTATCGCTCACTACCGCTGGGTACCAACCCCAAGCCCCGAGCATTCATTCTTGACCATGCTAATGCGGTCCGTAGAATGGCTATCGGGCAGTTACCGCATGGTATCATCATCCAGAAGATCGCGCCTAGGATTTGGTTCCCCTCCATGGTAGTTGTTTGGGCTGGCTTGACGGTGAGATATATCCTAAGCTGCCTGTTCACATTGGACTGTTACTCATCGTTGGTGTCGAACCAAAACAGATGGTTAGCGCTGCCGTCAAAACAGTGACTCAGCTCTGTGTCGTCAGGTTCTTCCTCGGCCTGACCGAAGGGAGCACATATGCCGGCACGATCTACATCATCGGTTCGTGGTACAGGCCGGAAGAGATCTCCAAGCGAACGGCACTGTTCACCGCTTCCGGCCAGGTCGGAACCATGTTTGCTGGCGTCATGATGACGGCTATCTACAAGGGCATGAAGGGTATGGCCGGCTTGCAAGGCTGGCAGTGGGTGTTCCTAATCGGTACGTCTACTTATTTTTGTGCAGAGGCACATCACCTAGACTAATATATCCTCACTCGCTCGCACAGATGGCATTATCACCCTGCCTATCGCCGTCTTTGGCTTCCTCTACTTTCCTGATATCCCCCATACCACCAGGGCCAGCTATCTCAGCGAAGAGGAGAGAAAGCTTGCCGTCTCTAGGCTGCCACAACCCAGCGAAGATAGTCACAACATCATGCCGTTGTCACTGATCAAGCGCGTCTTCTTCACCCCCATGTTGTGAGTGCACCCAAGCCCCTCTGTTATCCTCGCAAGGACTAAACATCAGCACCCATAGTTGGATTCTCTTCTTCTGGTCGCCAGTCTGCGCCAGCACGGAGGCATTCCCGTTGCAAAACACCTTCCTCCTGTGGCTCAAGTACAATGACAAGCACTTCACCCAAGCCAACATCAACACGTATCCCCTTGGCGTCCAGGCCGTGGGAATCGTGGCCAACATGCTGGCGGCCTGGCACATGGACGCTACGGGACAGCGAGTACCCATGGCCATTCTCGCCTGTCTCCTCCAGATCGTTGTCGGAGCGATGCTCCTCGTGCGCGACCTGTCATTTGCAGGCACATTCTTTGCCTTCTATCTGGCCGGCAGCGCGTACATGGTGAACCCACTCATCTTTGGCTGGGCCAACATCATTCTGCAGAGAACTGGAGACGATACCATCCGCAGCGTGACTCTGTACTCCATGAACATCGGGTCCATGGTACTGTGGACCTTCTGGGGCATCGTATTCTACAGCGCAGCAGACGCTCCGTATTGGAAGAAGGGCTCCATTGCCCTCATCGTTTGCTGCGCCGTCATGTTTGGCTACATTTGGGCTGTTTACTATGTGAGTCGCATTTCTTTTTCTGCCCAGGACTGCGTTGTCCGTTCCAATGCTGACCGTTCCTTCCCTTGTAGCTTGACAAGAAGACGATGAAGAGATACGGATATCACACTCAGGGGGAGGCGGAGAATGCTCCTGTCGAGGAGAAGAAGGATCCTGATACCGCGACCAAAGAAGTTGACCCTGATGCAGCGCGGAACTAAGATGAACCAAGGTCAGTCTTCGGCACACGCCGAGTGCTTCTGTACGACTTAAACATGACTTTGGGCGACTGGCCAAGGTGTATAGTTTCAAAGTTGGTTGCTTCGTCAAGTACCTGATGTATCAAAGATCCCTTCTTTTGGTCTCTCACCCTCTGCAACAGCATCGAGTCAAAGAAGTCCAAAACCCTAACAGGCATCACGGGACTAGAGCAGTAAATCTTCCATGTAAGATAGAGAAAGATAGAGAAAGATAGAAAAAGCACGTTGAGAGATAGAAAACTAGTTGGGACCCTTCAACAGTCAAGTTCAACTCCACTCCTTGGTCGCCGCAAAGTGTGACCTGCCTCACGCTAGAGATAGGAAGAGCCCATTCTTTGAAGACCAAGGCTTGTCATGCAGACATACCATGTGGCTGTGCAGTGCTACGCTCGTGATGCCTTAGTCCTAGCTGAGTGGCTGTTCTTCACAGCAGTGATCACAAAAGAAGGCCAAAAGAGCCCAATGTGCCAATACACTTTCGAGGCCTTTTTCCTTTGGTGGCCCAATTTGGTATCTATGAATGCCCGAGACAAAAACCCAAACAGCAGATGCAATGACTTGAAAAAGACGCGAATCCTTAATCCATATCCATCTCGTCGTCCTCCACGTCGTCGTCGTCCTCCTCGTCGAAGTCTCCACCACCCACACCAGCCTCCTCGACGACCTCCTCTTGCAGGCTGCCGTCGGCGCCCATGAGCACCCGGACACTCCTCTTGGACTCGGCGCCGAACGCCCTGGTCTTCCTGCTCCGGATCTTGTCCGACAGCACCTCCTGCTCGAGCTCCTCGGCGTCGAGGCCCTCCTCCCGGGCGCGCTCGGCCAGCATGCGCTTCTCGCTGCCGCGCAGGCGGGGCAGCAGGTGCTCGTTCTCGCTGACGAGCTTGCGGGCGGCGGCCAGCTCGCGCTCCCGCTTGCCGGCCATGCGCTTCTTGTAGAAGACGCGCTCGCGGCGGGTCCGGACCTCGTTGACGCGCTTGATGGCCTGCAGCGTCTTGGCCATGAGCTCGCGGTCGTAGCGGACGGGGACGTTGCGGCGGGCGGCGAAGAGCAGGGTGCTGTCGACGGTCATCTCCTTGCCGGCGTGCTGGCGGTGCGCCTTGGTCCACTTGAGCTTGCGGGGGTTTCGCTTCATCTTGAACTGTGGTCGCGGAAGGTTCATCAGCATGATCCTCGGGGGACGAGTTGTTGTCGGCAGCACAAAGAACTTACATTGCGATGGCACTTGGACCGGCAGAAGCGAAATGCTTTTCCATCGTTCCTTATGAAGCTAATACCCTTTGAGGGATATGTTGGCCTTTCGGCGAGTTAGTACACTTGGGCGAGGTTCGTAGACGAAAGTCAAGGTGCAGCAGTCCAGTGCTTACCGCGAACAGACGTAACAGGACTCAACCCTAGGAGCGGAGCTGTCAGCGAAGTTCTAGAGGATGACCGGAGAGCACGCTAACAAACCTCATCTTGAATGTGTGAGAGAGGGGGTATTAATCGAAAAGGGCTCGTAAGGTTCCTAGCAGCTATTGGACTGCCAGAGTTGAGAATCGTCGGTTCGACCGCGACCGTCGCCAGGCGATCGGTGAAGAGGAGGGGTCGTTTGTCGGACGGTAGTGTGCTGCGGCGCACGTTTTGTAGTCGCGAGGACCGAAGGCCTATGTCTTATTGTCTTATCTCTGCCCAAGTCGATCTGTGGTCCGTCCCTGGCTTTCCTGGTGTCGTCCGTCGCGACCGAATGCAGCAATTGAAGAGGCGGTCTTCGTCTTTGCAAATGGCGGGACCCACGAACTTTTTTTTGGCTGGTAGACCGGCAGAAAAGCTCGAAAAATTTTGACCGACTTCGTTGGAGGCTCAATAGGGTTTAGCGCAGTACCAGAACCGATGGTGTTGCCCCGCCCCCACAGTTGTCCCTCTTACAAGCGCTAGACCCTCGCCCTGAATTTAGGGGTCATCACAGTGGTCACGTCACAGTGGTCACAGTGGCTCGGTGTGCACATTGCAGGTGGCATCCTGTTCAGCATTGAGGTCTCAATGACTTATTGAGGGATCAAGGTTCGTATATGCATAGCAATCTAGGTAGGTTCTTCATGATCCTCATGGCCGGTCCAACTTCACTGCGCGTTCCAGTCGAGCATCACATCCTCGCCGAGCTTCTCCTTGACCAGCCTGTCACTGAGATTCCACAGAGCCGCGCCGAGGACCGCATCTGACGCCTGCGATGACTCTTTGCCGGGGCTGTCTGGGTCCTTGAAGTACCAGCCATTCAAGTTCTTCTCCTCGATCTTGGGCGATGTCAGTGCCCACAAAGCGCTGTATGCGCCCTCCTTCGGGGCGCGGCCGAATGCTTGCATGGTCCGCGACAGCACCTTGCCCGTGACGCCGGGGTAGGCACTCTTCCACTGCTCCTGCATGTCCGTCTTGACCTGGCGAGGAGACCGTCAGTACGAAAATGGGGCTAGCGACATCAGAGGGCTGTCCAGACTTACGGTCCCGGGGTGAACCGACAGAGCGTAGATTCGGTCACTGTTCGGCTTGATCACCTTGTCTCGCAAGCCGTATTTGGCCAGGAGGATCAGCGCCAGCTTGGTACGCCCGTACAGTTGCGCCGGGTCCATCTCCGGATTGTTGATCTCCTCCGACGACCCAAAATGCACGGCCGAGGGTGCCATGCGGTGCATCTCGCTGGCTTCAAAGACAACGCGAGGTGGCGCCGTGTTGCCGTTCTCCCTGCCAGTCTTGCGAAGCAGCGGCCACATTTGATTGCACGCGTAGTAGTGCCCCAGGTAGTTGACGCCAAAGTGGCGGTCGATGCCGTCCTGGTCTAGGCCGAACTGATCGGCATTGATGCCGGCCGAGCAGACGAGGAAGTCGAGGCGCGGCAGGTTTTCTCTTAGGCCGCCGAACACCTCACGGACCTGGGCCAGATAGCCCATATCACAACCTCTCCACTCAACTTCAGCATCGGGGGACTCTTTCTTGATGATTCGAATGGCGTGGTCTCCCTTATCTTGATTGCGGTTGACCATGATGACCTTGCAGCCCGCATTGGCGAGGGCGCGGCTGATCTCGAATCCAATGCCCCGGGCACCGCCAGTGATGATGGCCACACGGCCATGAAGGTCTCCGGGCTGTGCTGGCTTGGGCCCAAGCCCTGTGGTCTTTTGCATGACTGACTGCATTGCGGAATGAGCGGAAGGAAGGCAAAGGCAGGGCTTGAAGATACAAAATATGATATATTGCTTTACGTTGATGCTGACTGAAGCCTGGTCGATTTGTTTCTGCCTCGAAGAGATATCAAATACAAACAAGCACACACCCTCAATCACGGTGACGAAATCAATCTTGCAGCTGCGATGAGGAGAAGGCACGTTCTTGCGGTAACATCATTCTTGCTTGTCCACATCGCTCTTGCAAGCACTGATAAGGGATCTTGACTTCAGGAAGGGACCAGCGACTGAAATCGAGAGCCTAATGGCTCGTCTTGACAAGGGAATGGCTCAGTGCAGAAAAGGGTTGACCTCAAGGAGACACGGCCAGTCCTTGAGTCACCCACATCCCCTCAAGTATCATGGGCAGGTGCAATGGAACTCAGTCAACTTCATCCTCCGAACGAACCAGGCCATGTCATACTCTTTCTACTGTATGTCTCAAGCCCATCTGTGCGCTGGAACAGCCCGGTTTCGTAGACAGCAGAGGCGACGGTTTCCTGATGAAGGAACTGTTCCAAAGATTGGGCGGAAATCAACTTTGAATCGATCCTGGTACGTCCTTCAGCATGTGACCATTGCAAAGCTGATAGCATCAACTGCTGTTGATAATACCATCTGAACGCGCTTTCCCACTTCTTTCTTGTCTGGCTAATTACTCCCAGATACCCAGTTGCGGCCGCCGCAGCGTATCATGTCAGCATCAAGAGCCCCATGTAGGATTCCTCGTAGTTCAGGTAGCCTCGTCCATTGGCCATCTCGGAGGCAGGTCAGCACCGAGAAAGCGCCTAATACTTGGCAACACCATATCTCTCGCGCAGAGCACAGTCATGCCCTTCGTTTCAAAACCCACTTGAGAGCGACTGAGTGGAACGCTCAGCTCTTGGGAAACGGGTTTAAAAGCCCTCTTTCCACTTCAACGTGGCGAAAAACATGATGGCATATAAAGAACTGTTGTCGATCTTGGAGGATATACCATGCGTCCAGTTCTCTCCAGATCAACCACTGGAACGCATAATCCTTGGATGGAGACCCAACACAGGAAAGAAAGTCATATGATGCAACTTGGGCGACTTCGCGCCAGTCAGTTGACAAGTATGACCGTGATGAGATCATCCTCCAGCTTCTCGCCGTTCTCACGCCTCCCAGCAGAGCTGCAGATTCAGATCTGGAAGGAAGCGTCTCGGGAGCCGTCGATCCACACTTTTGACGTCTGCTTTCCATCGAGAGGGGCAAAAGGCCGAGCACGGAGTGCCTTTACGTCTTTCGGCGGAATGGTTGACGAAGAGCGTTATGCAATTTACGAAACGACGGTGTTTTTTGATGCAACGACACTTGAACCAGACCTCTCTGTATACAAGTGGAAAGAAAAGCTGCGGACTACATGTTGGGAAGCAAACAAAGCGGTGCAGCTGCAGAGTTCTGAGCCAGACCGACAGTTGATGCATGATGTCGAACATTCGGATGTGAATTCCGTCTACTTACCAGGGCCTGATCGCTGGGTCACATACGACAATCGGCTCGACGTGATACATCTCCGTCTGAGAGCTGACCCAATGAGTGGTATGGAGTCTCCTGGCGACATTGAATCTGGCAATATTAACTCTGCTGGTGAAGGAAGTGAGCCGATACCATCGAGATCTCCTGAATCGATGTGTGGAGTCAGCCGCCTTCTGGACTGTCTTTGGAGCAAGGAGATGGCTACCACTGTCAGGCTAGCCAGACACATTGCCTTTGACGTGTCGGATGTGTGGGATGACAGCACAGCGGGACCTCTCTTCTTGGAGGAGGCGCCTTTCCTGGCCTGTACTATCCAACACGGGCTTGAAGTGTTATACCTGATCTATAAAGGCAGTCACCTGGGTGGACAACCATTGGCACATATCAAGAGACTTCAACAAAAATGCTGTGAACTTGAACGAGACCTTCACGGATCGAGCGACACGGAGTTGGCACGAGTTCCGGATTCAATCCGCGGAGTAGGCAAGGTATATCGTGAGGTGTTCAATCTGGGAGAATTGGGTTGGCATGCGGAGCATCCGACCTATATCTTTGCGCGGGCGGTGGACGAGGCTGTACGGAGCCAGCAGGCAGGTTGTGCCCAGGGTGGGATATTCCAGGGTGTAAGGGTTTTAGTAGCGTGCGATTCATGATAATTCAGTCAAGATAGAGTGGCCACGATGCAGTTTGAGAATACGAGAACAACTGGTAGCTTGTTGCAAAACGTTGATATTCAGTCTCCAACTGAAGGTGTGGCATTGACTATTTCACCCAAGGTAGCTCTGCATCCGATGTTCCTAGTCTCGAGGTCAATTTATATCAGAACAATGAAGCCAGGAGTTCAGGTACCTCAACTCTGGTTTGGGAAGGACAGAGTAACCTGCGATGACTTGATGCTTCAACCAACACCATGCGGAGGGATGTTTGTATTACCGGGGAAATCAAGTCCCTCAAGATCCCGCTGGCTGCTTCACTCACTCAGCTATGCGCTCAAAGGTTTGAAAACTCAACATCTATCATTCCCATGGACAGCGCCCTTCTCTGTAAGGGCTGTTTAGACTGTACCGTAAAGTGTTGGGAGAATCTATACTTGGATGCGCACATACAACAAGTGGCCTTCTGTTTAGCCTCGTCTTTCAGGATACGCAATAGGACACAGGTTCTCAATTTTTCACAGACAAGTATAGCACGAGGGTTGAGCAAGTTTCCTATTTTAAACTTGTCTGCTATTTTGATTGCTGCACAGTTCCTCCCGATCTCTAGAGGCATCGGAAGTGAGTTCCTTGCAACCTAGAGCGGCACAACTCCATCAATCGGCTCGGTACACCAGTTCCCCGGCGTTGAGTTCCTCAAAATGCTAGGCTGCAAAGCCGAAGCCATTTCTATTTCAAGGACTGAATCTCGGACGATTCTGGCTACGCTACTCACAGTGATGAGCGAGAGATTTAGGGCTTGCATCTATCCTGGGTCTAGCTTTTGGCACAGCATACACGTCCGGGTGTGTCCTGAGGGCCTCGCGATCTCGCTCCTCGATAGAACGACGCCCATGATGGCTGTAGCCAAGAGCATCATGTGAGTTCACACACGCATCGTTTCGCGATGCCCGCGCATCGTAGTTCCTTGTCCGTCGTCTGAACCCTGCGTGCATGATACCATAGCGTCAGATCTCACATGTTGCGCTGTTTCTATTCATATCCTGAAACACTCCCAGCATACCACACCACACCAGACCGCGCCGCACCACACCACGCAGCAGTAGCAGGAACGCATTGCCCAGCAAGCCGTTTGGTCAAGACGCGAGCTTTCCGAGGAAGCTTCAGCTCGCCGCGTGGGTTCTCAGCAGGCTCGGCCTAGCCTCTCCCCTATGAATAGAAAAGATGGCGGGGGGACGCGCGACTGCGGCACAATGCAACCCGCCGATATCATCACTAAGCTTTTCGGCTTCACGGACGTCATTCACATCTATCTATAGCAAAACGACTACAACATGTGGTCGGATGCTGAGAATGGAAGCGTTGTATTGCCGAGGACGAGTTATCAACATTGAACAAGACATGCCCAGTTAAGCTTGTTTTCAGCTCCACGTGGAGGGGCCGCTTCTATGAATAGAACGTGGGCAGACGTGCGATGTTTCGGAACAGCTCAGGTCAGCTTCCATGCTTTTGCGCAAGGATGGACCGTTTTCCAAAAACGGTGAGGGATAGGATCACGCCGTCTGTCAAAGGACCGTGGAGCGAGTCCTCCGGGATGATGCAATTTGCTGCAGTACTGCATTGCGCAGAGTAGCACTGCTGCTGCGCGAGATGCATCACCGCCTTTGAGGGCTTGCAGGGCAGAGTGGCGGTGTGTCTGGGAGAGATGGCAACCCCTAACAGGCGTTGAAGTGGATGGATGGCCGCATGGAGTGCAGTGCAGTGCGGTGCGGGGGGTGACCGAGAAGAGTTCGCCCCGGCTGGCTGGTGCATGAACGGCGACAACTTGCTGCGCATTCATCGCAGGAGGTACAATCCCCAAAGGAGAGAGACATTACGCGTCAGATGGCAGATGGCAAAACACTCAGCCGTCCGATCGATGCCTAGGTACTTGTCCGTGCCTGATTCAAAGGCGCTTGGAATTGCAAATCCCACCCAGCCCGGTCCGAAGTTATGCACTTTAAGGCCACTGCGCACAGTCGAGGACAGAACACTGGAACGACTTGAACACTCGCTTCAATGAGTGCTTCAGAGGCCTGTACGGGAGGCAAGCCGCTGAAGGTTCAGCTTCAGAACTCGGATGGGGAGGTCCACCGTGGCTCCAGGTGCATGCACCACTGAAGAATTAGGGGACTTGAGAGCATTAGGGAGGGGGCGTGCCCTAAGGCACTGAGTGGCAATGGATCAGGCCCGAAACACGCGGACTTTTCCAGTGTGGCATAAGGTGGATGGAATTTCACCCATGGCAATTTCCCAATACCCATGCGGACAGGAATAGGTAGCTGGAGGTACCCGGGCAGGTCTAAAATGCGTTATGACATTCTCAGGGTCCTTTCTCACGATGATTTTCGGGGCGATTGGGTGGGTGGGTTGCAATCCGGCGCAAGCCACAATATCAGCAGCCGTCCTGTGGTGTCAGGACCATCGGTCCAACACGCCCCCTTTTCTGTCCCCTTAGACTTGCCCAAGTAGATAAGTACCTCTTTACAGACCGCGAAGGCTGGTCTGGTAACTGCAAGTACAGAGGGGCTCTTGTTCTCTCGTTACACCCCTTTAGGTAGTTATCTGGATCACCGATATTGACAGCAGGCATGCGACCCAAAGAGGGCCCCCTCTGTGGGTTGCAGGCGGGATTCTGAAACGGCCCATGATGTCACAGCGTGCCGGGGTTGGAGCAAACAGAGAGCCAGTCTCGTCGGCTGTGGAGGACGAGCCGGGGTTATCTTGGCCTTTCACGGGTGTTGAAAAAACAAAAACACATGTACATACTCAGCCCGTGGAGCCAGAGCCGAGGGCGAGTCGACTATTGCAGCGCTGGCAAGGCCCGAATTCGCCTGTGTTTGGGAAAATCGGGTCGAGCGAGCCAATATCGGATGGATACTTTGGAGCGACCATTCCTCCTGGCCGCTGGTGGTGTTATTGTGTAGGTACGGTAGCAACAGAGATGGTCTCTTTGCTCATGTAGTCTTCATGCAAATACAAATGTTCACACGCACCAGTCACATTGCTGGGCATCGTCAGTCTCGTCCAAGGATAAGAGAATCATGTACCTCACTTGCATACAAGTACTTGAGTGAGGGGACGCGCATTTGCAGTTTCTCAATGCTACAGTAAAGTTCCATAGCTGACCATTCGAGGCTCAATGTGCACTCGGAATCCTGTCGAAAGAGGCAGCCAGCCAACCAGGACAAGCTGGAAGGGGAAGGGGGTGCGTTTAGAAAAGACGGCAAGGCGAAGATCATGAACAGCGCAGGTGCTGCTTGGAGCACTAAAAGGGCTCGCGCTAAACCCGGATCGAAAAGAGCGACAGGGGCGGGTGTGAGATTGCCCGAACCAAGCTCGGAAACGGGTCGGCGCCACTGACGTCAGCCAACGTTGGCATTATTTTGACTACAAGGAAGGGAGGGGCGGAAGTGTTCTGAATGGGAAGGGGAACTTTGGAGGGGAGAACAGGTACCTTCCCATCTGTCGACGAGCATCGAGTTATCTTCTCTTCCTGACTTGACTTCGAATTCCTTGTACCTACACGGGACGAACCATGATTCGGATGCACTTTGTGTTCGGTGCCTTACCTGAGTAGGTACTTCCTCGAGATATCTTCGCCGCCGCAAGTTTATTGCCTTCATATTCAATTGCATCACTCGACATGCAGCCAACCAGCAGCGCCCTCTCTCCTCGACGAGCAGCGTCGTATTGGGTGCAGAGCATAAGTAAAATAGGTATTGGGAGATGCTTGCTACTCTGCTGCTATCAATCAGTGCCTTCTAGTGACCTGGTCAGGTAAAGTACCTGCATCCTGACAGTAAGTACAGTACTCATCCAGATAGCCAGCCCATTCCATCCCATCCATTTGGATTCTCGGTCCTGGCGTCGACAAGCCAGAGGACCCTGAAGATCAGGTTTTAGGGCGCCTCGAGACAGCTTTAGTGGGCTTGCACAGCTGTTCCAGCGCTCCGTACGCGCACCCCTTGAGAACTTAGCGGGGGCGACAGCCTACAGGGAGCTCCCCTGTCGACGACCCCTCTTTCCATAAGTGCACACCACAAAATTCCCGCAACTTTTGCAGATGGCGGGCGGCAGCATCACCACCACCACCACCACCACCAATTGCAACCATCTTCACGGGAGGAGAAGAGTGACCCAGACTGCGCAAAAGTGACCCAGGAGTACTCCTCCAAGACATGCGCGCACAGGGACACTAGCGCACAGAGATACAGAGGGCTGAGAGACACACACACACACACCACCATCTGGGGCCCGACTCAGGGCGGCAACCCTTCCGCTTTGCTGAAAGAACCCAGCATCCCTGACACCTCTTACGTCATTGACCAGTCCGTCCCCGGCCCCATCCTCCATCTTGTTTTGGCCTCAGCGCCTTGCGTCATTGGTGGGTGGCAGTGCCAGCACCGTTGTTCCAATGGGCTCGACAGGACGAGGAGACGAGCAGATGAGGTGCTCCAAAAGGTCGCAATCGCAATCATGTTTACGCACTTCTTGCTCTGAATTGAGCCCGGCAAATGGACGCGGCCCCACTGTCGATGGCGGACGAGGAGCAACAACTCCTCTTCTGGCGGGATCACCAGGTCCTGCGCTGGCGCGACGCTGAAAAAGCTCCGTCGTCTATTGCAAACCGGGGCGTCGTAGTGATTACCGCTTTGGGAGAACCATTGCGTCCTACGTACATACCAGGCCTGCATCTCTGCTCTTTGACTGGCCGGGATCGGGGCCGAGGCAGCATCGTCCGAGATTGTGGTCCGCCCCAAGAAGCTCGAGGCTGCGGGCTGCGGGACTTCAGAGTCCCTCTTCTCTGAGGCGGAACCGGCTCACCCTCCGATGCAGCGTTCTCACTTTCTCATGGCCGGTCTCAGTCCGTCTTTGGGGCGTCGCCAGAGCAAAGCTGGCCCCTCTTGTTTTGAGTTTCTGCCACTCACTCGACAGCGTCACTTCGTTCATCCGCCATGCACGTTTCGCTTCGTCGTCAGGGATGGATGGCAGGCTGACCGTTCCTTCATCTAGGTTCCCCGTGTCTTCCATCCGTCTTCCATCTCCCAAATTAACTTTCGAGTCCCTTGCTGCAGGGTCTCTTGGCTTGTTCAGTTTAATCAACCTCTTACACGGAGGTGCCATATCAGAAGCCACAAGCCAGCCGACGTTGCAGGGAGATCGACGTCGCATCACCACGCTGCCGTCACGTGTAGCCTGTTTGAAAGGGCTGATCCCACCGGATCGGTTGCCCATCCCCCGCAATCGCAGCCATCTCCAATGTGACCCTTTGCTCTCTGAGTGGTCGATTCGTTTTTGGGTTTTGCATCTCTTTTGCTCCCTGACCCATCGCAACTCCGCCGCCCACTTTTTCTCATCTCTTGTCTTCGTCCTTTTCTCCACCGCAGCTCTGGGTAGCCGTTTGCACATGCGTCCGCGGCTTTGGTGGGCGTGGTGGGTTCTCCGCCGTTGCGTGTCGTTACAGCAGAGATCCTGGTCCGCCCGTAGTCCCCGACAGGCAGTGATCACACTTTTGTCCACGCTCGAGGCACTGACTTGAAACACGCCAGCGGGACGCACAGCGACAACCCCGGCTCGCGTACCCACAGAGCCGCGCAACCAATAGCCTGGCCAACACAGTCGGCTGGCTCGATATCAGAGCCTGCTTTTCACTGCTCCGCCAGGCAGTGCCCCGTCCATTGCAGCTGACTGGACCAGGTTACGTTGCCCTTGAGCGCTGGCCTCTTATTTGTCGCGCGATGGTTATGTTGTCCGCAGGAGGATGATGATGGAGCAGAAGGAGGCGAACAAATGTAGGTCCCTGACTTGCCATCCTGCCTCCATCGGATAGGAGGCCAATCAACGTGTTGGTTGGAGTAGACGCAGTCACAACGCAGTCACAGTCAGAATATTGTCCTTGTCTGCTCTCGACCGCCCGTTTGTAGATCCGTTTCCCCATCTGTAGTCATCCCGACCGCGGCAGCGGGAAGCGTGAGCACTTGACCTTCGCCTCCTCTGTCGACTTCTCCGTCTCCTCCTTCGCTACCAAAGAGCCCCGGCCAATGGGCTTGGCCCCGTTGAGTTTAGATTGCGATACATGCTGACGAGGGGGAAGGGGGGATTCCAATGTGCAACATCGAACATGCCGAACATCGTCTTTTTCGCCTCCCCCACCCCGCACCGCCTCGTACGTAGGTGCGAAGTAATAAGTGAAGCTCTTTGAGACTTATTAAGATGATGGGAAGAATGTGTCAGCACGAACGGGCTCACCGCCCGAAAAACGGCCCAATAAGCTTACCTCGACGGTACCGCTCCAGCTGGACCACTGGAGACTTTTAGTGACCCGAGCAGCAGGGAGACGTTACAAGGGGTGGGTGGGGAGCCCGAAGAGCACAAGCACCAAGATGGATGGATCTTCGCTGTAACTATTAGCTAGGTCTTTATGAGAACTGTACTTGTAAAATGTCCTCCCCACCACCGTCGACGTCTTCGTACTTGTACGGAGCACTTACAGTAACTAGACCATTACTGCCACCACCGCCTCGTTTCGCGGTCATTCACCAGCTAACTTTTTGTTAAGACTGCTCTTATTGCCATTTGCCTCGGCCGACCGAACTAGCTAGTACTTGTAAGTCGAATCGCGCAAACGGTCTGGCGCGCTGATGATGCCGAACAGGGCATCCTTGTCCCTTTTCCTTCCCGCCGACTCCCCCCGGCCGTGTTCCCAAAAAGCCAAACCCAAAAGCCCGCCCCCGTGGCGAGGGTTCGTATCTTTTGGTGGTATCTTCCGCCTCTGAGCGAAAAATACAAATGTTAGTTACTATGTACCTACTAACCAGACAGAGACAGAGATGGGAAACGGGGCGAGCGAGAGGGGGGAGACATAAGCAATCCATAACGGTTTCGCAGACGTCGATCCCTTCAACACCCCACCCCTAAAACTGGCGCACTCGATGTCCTCATTGGTGCCCTCAGGACATCTCGCGCTTGCTGCGGGAGCCGGCCTTCTTGTTGCTCGGTCAGAGGAAGAGGCATAGGGTGGAAAAGGGACCTTCAGAAGGCACATCCGATACAGTCAAGTCCCTTGGCGTTCCGTTCAGTGTCTGTGGCTTTGTACTGCCGTCCGCTCTCGCTGCAAAGTTCATGTAGGTCCGTCCCTTCACGCGGCAGCATTCCCTCACATAGATGGCAGGACGTGCAGAAACGAGATAGAGAGCTCATATGAGGACAATATAATATATTTAAAAATACACGAGCTTTCGTCAACAGTCCGAACCATTGCCGGATCCGTAGCGGATTGACCATCTCTGCCCGCTCCCTCGTAACATGGGCTCCCGGGGATTGCAAACACCAGCTGTCTGTCCCCTTCGCGATATCCCCCTTCCTCCTTTTCCAAGAGACCATGTTCTGTGTGCAGATTGTGGGTATATGCCAGACAAAATAAGCAACTCGAACAGCAAAAAGCAAGAGCATCCAATAGCAAGACTAATAGTACAATTGGGCGGGAGGAAACCCTCTCGGTTTCCTTCCGCCTCCTTTCTTCATCTTCCGTCGCATTGTGTCTAGGAACGCGCACAGCTGGAGAGGAAAAACAAAACGTTGGCTCTAATCCCCCTTCCCCCCCGGCCCCTTGTGAACAAAAATTTTGCATGGGTAACGACAGACACGATATGATCGTAGAATAAGCAAAAAAGCAGGAGCGCGCGGAAAATCGCAAAAAGGGCCAAAAGACAAGTTCCGCTCCATAAACGCCAGGTCATGAGGGCTGGTCAAGTCCCTTGTTGAATGTGACCACCATTCATCAGAGAGGGTCATTTCCGTCGAGGCACGACAGGAAGCGACAGCCCAGCCCAGCTAACCAGGATCGATAAACGAATCGCGAGGCCTTCCGTGACATGGAAAGGCACAAGTGTCCTGGGACATACTCCGGACCCAGGCTCATTTTTGGGAGCGATCGACATGAAAAGAACATCCTTCCCCACATGAACCCAGATCGTAGTGCCCACAGGTCTGCCCGTGGGCACCAATGCATGGAACCGCGGTGGATGACGGTGTGACCATGTGCGAGCTGGGAACACCGCTGTTCTCACAGCTCTCAGGTGGTCTGCACCAGCGTAACCGAGCAAAGAGTCTCCAGGCCAAGTCCCACGGGAACCTCTCCTGCGCCTCGCGACAAGACCGATCTGGGAGGATAAATATACAGTGTGTTGTTTTCGTGCCGTCTCTTACTTCGTAAAACAGGGCGTCGCCAAAAGGTCCGCTGTGAGCGGAAGAAGCGGACAAATAATGCCGGGCGTATCGACAGATGAGCGAATGATGCGAATTAAAAGTGGTGTAGTGTTGGCGGATGGAAAGGGGGTCGTGACAATCTCTATTCGGGTCGCGGGCGCATAACGTGAGATGTAGTGGAAAAAAAAGGAACATTCCCAGGCTCATTCCGACACTCAATCAGAGTGGTGATCCTCCGAACCGGCCTCAGATGGCGCTTGTCCCTTGTGTACTTTGCGGTGGCGCCGGAGGTTCGAGACGACAGAAAAGTGGCGGCCGCAGCCCTCAACCTCACAACAGAAAGCTGTCGTGTCACTAGACGTTAGCATACCGTACACTTGAAAAAAGTACTGCCGGTACCTTGGGCCCAAACTTACGCTTCTCGCCGGTATGGCTGTACATGTGCGTCTGGAGCGAGCTCGGGCGGGTGAATCGCTTGTCGCAAACCTTGCACTTGTGCTTCTTTTGCGTGCTGCTCGAGACCTTGGAGCTGAACTGGCCCATCATGGACTGGGGCGCCGGCGGCACCTGGCTGGCCATCATGCCCTGGGGCCGGGGTAGTGTCCTTGAGGTAACCGACTCAATGTCCGAGCCGGCAGTCGAGTAGTCGCTGACGCTCGAATCGACGGAGCCGCCGTAGTAGCCGCTGAAGCCGGTGCTGGAGACGCTGGAGCTCGTCGAGTGCGTGGAGGGGAAACCGTACGAGTCACCAGAGCCCCGGGTCCGGCTACCGTAGATAGGGCGCGGTGTCTCCTGGCTCAGGGACAGGATGCCGTGGCTCGCCTCAATGGCATCGGCAAAGCTGCGGCGATCGTCGTGTTGCATGCTTCTGTGATCAAAGTCAGTCAATGAGTTCCGGTGCTGCGGCTGCAGCGAGTCATCTGCAAATGCAGCTGCTCAAGAGGGATGAGGGTACTGACGGTTGAGAGTACCTTCTCTGCTCGGTTTCCGGAGCCATGGCAAAGGTGGAACGCATCGGGGCCGGCGCATAGCCGAGCGAGTCGTAGGGCGTGGGCGAGGCGGCGTAGTTGGAGTGGATGGGAGAGGCAGACGTCGTGTAGGCGGCTTCCGGGTAGGCGGCCGAGGTGGTCTGGTGGTGCGGCATGCGATTCATGTTCAGGAGATCTTGGGGTAATGAGAGTAAGTCCTGTTGTCCAACAAAGGCGTTGTGCGTCATACTGAGAGGGCTACCTGCTGACGCAGACGTCACCGGGATGGATCCAAAAGAACCCATTGAGGCACTGCTACTCGTGCTCGCCCGGGAGACTGGCTGCTGCGGCTGGTGATGCTTCAGAGTGTCGAGGCTCAGCGGATTGGGGTTCAATCCTTGCTGGTTGCCGCTGTACATGCCATGCGAGGCACCACTCTGGGGGACCGCTGCCGACGACGACGAGACCCAGGGGTTCGTGAACTGAGGCTGAGACGTCGGATAAGAAGACATGTGGTCGTAGTTGAGCCCGCCAGCAAAGCGCTGTTGATTGCTGTCGATGGTCATCGTCATGGTGTCAGGGGTTGCGACGATGAGTGTACCGATGATATGGTGAGCAAGTTGAAGAAAAGAAACACGCCTTTCGTAGAGCGGTGTGTGTGAAGGTGGAACGAAGAGACAAGGGGATTCTCAAGTGTATGTATGAGAGAACACGCGGAGCCCCTAGCCTGTTTCGTTGATCGGATGCGAGATCCCGTGGTGAAGGGTGGACAAAGTCGTGTCACCTACGCCAGACGGACACAGACGATGGGTTGTTCGGGTAAGGGGACAGACGACGAGAGAGAAGATCTGTCGACGTGCAAGAGAAGCCGGGTGGGATCAGCGATCCTTAAGTGTCTTCTGAGTGACAAGAGGGTGCGGACAGGACCGCATGCAAGTGGAGTGGTTGTGGTTGGCGGGAGAGGTGGACAGTGAAGTACCAGAGCAAAGCTGGGGCCAATGGGTATGCCGACCACCAGCGTTCAAAGCCGGACCTCTTGGTCAGCGGGACGGGTGGGGACAGACTCAGTGACTTGTGACGCCTGTTGCGAAGAGGGATCGACAGCCCAATATCCCTTCCTAAAGGAGGACCCTAGGGGAGCCGGAAGTCGCAGGGTTTGGGTGTGTAGCGGCAGACCAGGGCTGAAAAGAGGACAGAGAGATGCGTGTGGTGCAAGTCAATCTGTACCCCGGCCGATCGATTTTCTTGATACCAGATGGTTCGGTTGCCTGTGACGGAAAGATCAACACAAAGACCTCGTGCAAGATCCGGGAGATGGGCTCACTGTGAACTAGGGCCGCGCGTGGGTGGTCCCGAAGGAGAGGTTTGGGATTCAGACGATGAACCCAGCGCTGGATGTTGATCCTCAGGGAGCAACAGCAGGTATCCTCAGGGGGCGTTGATACAAAACGTGTCGATGTAGACCTTTATGGGCCCCGGTTTTGCTGATGATAATGATGATGACTGCGAGATTGTGTATGGGGTGTGGTGGGCGTGGGTGTGAATTGAGTGTCTTTGGTGTGCTTCTTTCTACGAGATGGGTTTCCCTTAGGAAGATGTTGCGAGTGCTGATCTTTGTTTCTGTTGGTACGGTACCAGCTTGTTGGTTTTCCAAACGAGCGTGTGTTGGAAAAGAATCGAGTTGGATTTGTGTGTATGGCGATAGCCGTGTGTGTTTTGATGGCAGAAAAATGGGCAGGCCAAGCTTTACATAGAATTCTCGCCAGTGTGCCAGAGGCAAAGACCCTCTTCTGGAGGAGAGCTATGATGAAAGTCAACGGTATTCTGAGCAGGTGTAAGCCGTTCCGGCAGGGGTGGTGTCAAGCCGGAGCCAGGAGGGGACGGTGTGTGGAGAGGGGGGTGTGGGCGATGATGGCGTCGGGGTGTAGGTCAAAGGACACACACCCAGGGCACATCCAAGGGGGGTGGGACCAGCAGGCTTGGTGTTGGGGACTGCGCGAGTACGGCGGCGGCAAACTGATATTTTAGGCCCCTGGGACACCTCGAAGGTCTGAACCTAGGTACTCCGTAAGGCGCAGATGGACAGACTGGGTACCCTTCCCAGTCGTTTGGCTACGCCATGAGATTGAATGCTCCGTTTATTAGTGACTCTCTAGGCGAGCCTGCTGTCTGCTCTGTGCAGCTGGATGTCTATTCCGTCTCAGGAAGAATGGACATCGCATCGTGCTCGTACCAGTACTGGCGCCCATGTCGTAGGAAAGAGTTTCGAGGGGGGCTCAACCAGGTGCGGAAGACGGTGTTGTGCCTGCGAGCTGTAGCTTAAGTACCACCTTGTCTCGCAGCTCTGGCAGACAATGGAGGTACCTGAGTAGATTGACGTACCTGGAGTACCTGACCCATCTCTCCTAGAGCTGTGGTCCTCGCTGTACGGGATGGGAATGTTTGGTGGGTGGGACCAAGGGCCCGGTCAACGTTGGCGTTGCCAGCTAACAAGCGCCACTGATGTGGGAGGTGGAGGGGATGGGAACGGGTCATGCAGGGTCTGACAGCCCAAGTGCTCTCTGATCTCGGTGCAATTTGACACTGGTTATTGCTGGTTCTGAAGCTGCTTGCCTATGACCAATTCCTTGCATGATGTCTTTTTGCTGGGTCGTCGGCTGGGCCTCTGGCGTCTGAGCGTGTGTTGGTTTTTGGAGGGGGTCGAGGGCGAAAATGTACCTGGGCTATCATAGGTAGGCCTATGGTCTTGTTCGCCTTATTCCCACCCTGCTTAACCAGATTCAGGGTCCAACCACACATCGACAGACTGTGCGGGGGAAGAGATACATGTCCAAGACGAGGACGTCTTATCTCTGCTCTGACCAGTTGCGGAGTATTATCTGCATCTTGCGGCACCTGGCAGAGAAGGGGGTCGAAAACAGTGGCGACCATGGAGCAAGTCAGCGACGGGAGACGGTATCTGGGCAAGAGCTGTCACTGGTGTATGTTGTTGTTACATACTCCCGTAGATACCCAGGCATTGTACTTTCAGTTTCCCACACCTTGCAGCGGTGCAGAGGCGAGAGGTCTACCACTGTGAACGGAGAAATACTGGGGAGGGGCTCGGCAGGTCAAGAGAGCACCAATCGAGGGGACTAGGTATGCAAAGGTGAGGGGGGCGTGTGATGATGAAATGTGCTTCCTTGTAGTTCTGAGAGACACCTAACTACAAGTACTTGTAGGAGGGTGGGAGGGCGTGCGATGAGAACATCCTAGGTGGCTGCTGGCATGCAAAGGAGATCCATGTCAAAAGTCTCGAGTCGCTCAAAACGAAAGACGACCAGGATGTGATGTATTCATGCCTCAGGTTGCAGTCTGCCAGTCAGTCATTGGAAAGAAGATGGCGGGTCCCTGGGAAGGCTCGATGCATTGCTAGTGCTGGATTAGCGCATCTGAGCGGTGGAGCGCAGCCCTGAAGGAAGGAAACTGCAGGGAGGGGGGACGGATGATGGTGGTGAGAATCTTTCACCAGTAGTTACCGTACCTTGTACAGCGGAGGGGAGAGGGAAGGGGACGCTATCGCACAGGGTAGAGGGGACGACGACAACGGGGGAGAGGAGAGGGGCCACAAAGCCAGCAGCTGCAGCGATAGTTTGGCTGTGCCGGGATTCGACTGGCAGAGAGAGACCACAAGCTAGCACTTTTCCCCATCCTCTGCATCTCCATCCATCCATCCATCCATCCACCCACCGTCCTGCAGAACCGAGCACCGAGGAACGGAATGCGATGTATCTGTGGGGGGGGGCTGCCATTGGAGCGCGGCGCTGCTGATTCGAGGCCGGCTGGGCCTAAAAATCGACCTCTGACGCAAAAGGGTCGCAGACGGGCCACTCAGCAACCGTTCGGTGCCCCCCAGTGGACGGACTGGTCCCGTTTGTGACGTATTATCCTGGCTTCTTCCCAAAGATTCTGTACCTAATAAACGTACGGTAGGTAGGTAGGTATTCGCAGGCTCACTCCAGCAGGTGGAGCTTCTCCAACCAGCCTGATCCTGGGTAAACGCCAGAGGCGAGTACACAAGTAGACCCAAAGTGGCTGCGCAAATGCACAATGACAGTCGTGTGGGTTGCAGCCTTGCTGATAGTGATTGATGACGACGATGATGCTGCTGCATCCTTCCTCGAGCTCGAGGAAGAGAACCAAGCCGGGCAAGCAGGGTTGCACGCTGCCTTCACCGGTGCACTCGGTTCAAGTGACGAAGTACGCGACAAGAGAGCATCAAATAATAGACCAAATCACAAGTCTACATTTCCTGCTAGTACGTGCTCCCTTATCACACCTGCATACAGTGCCTCCATCAATCTCACCATTCATCCATGAATGGATGTCGAACATCTGCGTTACCCACAGGAAAAGCACGACAGTGACTGACAGCGGGCGTTGCTTAGCGCAGACGCCCTGGAATCCAGGGCCCGTTAGAGGGAGCCGTGGGTGTTCCCAGGCGGCCCAAAGGGGAAATAAACGGGCACCTCCAGGCTAAACAGCACCCAGGACGACCTGGGGGTGAGGTTGGCGTCAACAGCCGGCAGGCACTGGCACGGCAAATTGAAAACGAAATTTGGCCGAGATCAGTGTGGAAAAAGCGGCATTAGCCCCAGCATCCAAGCTCTGCAATCTCTCTTGCTGTTTAACCTCATCTCTGACACAACCCCGATCAGCGACCCTGGCACACTTGTCTGATGCAGAGCCGGGCGCTCTCCCGAAGCCACGGCTTGTCATGCTTGTAAGCACACCCAGGTCGGTGCTCAACGAGGGGCTCTCGACGGGGCCATTACGTAGCTGGAGCTCTTGAGACCCCCAGCCGTTGATCGTTTCCGCAATGCGCTTCGCGAAGAGATCGCTTCCCCATATCAGCATGGCAGTCAATGCTCGCGACCTTCCAAACGAAACAAACCCAATGCCCGCCGGGCTCTCGCCTGGAAGTGTTGTGACGTAGTGCTGGTTTCAGAGCGTCTGGGGTTTGTTCGTCCTGCGGCGAGTCTGATAGATGACAATGCCCAGCCCCAGACGGCGGACCCGATGGAGCTGCTCGGTGCAGGTTGACAGGATCCTCTGTCATCCACTGCTAATTTGACAAACGTGAGCCGGTGCTGCTACTACATGTATTGTAGATCGGTGTGGTGTTGTTCCAGCTCCTGCAACTATTCTGGTGTAGGTAGTCGGGGCACAGGAGACACGAGCAACAGTCGAGTGTGGTGTGAGCCAGGGGTCGTTGTCACCCCATTCTGGTGGAAAACAGGGCCGACATCAAGCGGATTTGCTTTCAGGTCGACAAGGAAGAGAATACGGGTGGCCGTGTGGACTTTTTGCGTGCATGTCCTCGGCTAGAGCTACAGCGAGAAGAGAGGCACAGCAGCATGCCAATGCCAGCATCTTCATTCTGTGACAACTATTTACGTCAAACTAACGGGCAAGCCGACCTACAGTACTCCTCCGTAGGTCCGTCACAGTCTCTTTCCCATTAACTGCTCCGTTGGTTGCTCAAAACGGCGGCAACCTGCCAGAATGGGTAGGTCTGCGGTCTGGGTCCGTCCGTTACTGCCTGTCCGCCGTCTGTCACTAGAGGAGAAGGAAGTCACGCCCACACCCACCACCACCACCTGCCAACCAGGCCTACCTAGCACTCGGATCCACACAAAGGGTGAGTGGTAGGTACTTGTACTTCGTACCTACCTGTTGCGGCTTCCGCTCATGGCAGAGCCATTCACACGCAGGCTTCATCTCCATCACACTCATAACCACCCACTTGAACACTCGAGCCAGTACTTCCTCTCCCCAAGCCCACCCCAATCTGGACCACGACGATGATGATCGCCATATCTCTTGCACTGTCCACCGTGTCGCGCCCAGATAAGTACTCCTGCCAAGCTGTCTCCCCTCCCGCAAGGCGACCGCGGCAAGCCTCCACTCCCACCACAACAGACCCCAGATCACTAAGCACAGATGGCGTCGGTACTTGGGCAGATCATGTACAGGCAGCACACCTTCAACTACAAGTAGGTAGGGGCCGTTATCGCACATCCAGCTGCTGCAGCATTGAGCCAAGTGGGGGCCCTCAACACCAGACCAAGAGCTGCGCGGGAATAAGGCCAACGCTGCCGCTAAGTCTCTCTAAACCGCTTGGCCCTGCAGCCTCTGGCAGGGGTTGTCCTACGTTTTGGGGGTCCGCTCACACAGGACATTTTCCAACACGGCTGCGCCTAGGTGTGTGTGATTCCGGGAGAATTTGGGATGACTCTGTGCTGCTGTCCACCGCCGCCGGACCACTTGTTCCACAGGGTGCTCCAATCCCGAGTTTCTGAAGACGACAACTCTTTGGGACCTTCCCTTTTGGCTCGTCTGCTGCTGTACGGAGTAGCATCCAGATGGCCATTCGTCTTCAACATTGCTCGTGTCGAGCCTGGGGCTTGAACAAGGACATCGCCGAGGCCTGGCATCACTTGTCGTCGAGAGTCTCTCTTCGTAAGACCGTGTCCATCTCGAAATAGGTGCCTGCGGAGTCCCACTCATGTGTGAAGCTGAGAGGCAGCAGATCAGAGAACACATTCACTCACTCTTCCTATCTTTGTCGGAGAGATGCAACTGCCAGGAACCTCGAATCACAAAGCAGATGTACGGTGCTGCCCGTCTCTGTCAGCACTCCAGGGACTGCAGGTGGGGATGGCATGCAAATATTCCAGCAACGATATCGGTCGTGCCCTCCCGTGCCTCTGCTCTCTTGGCTCTCTTGGAGGGCAGACATGCAGGTCAATGGAGAAGGCACACTAGGTAAGCTACCTGGAACCATTGCATCCAGACTTCCCACTAACGGGGAACGTAATATCGCATTTGGCAAAATGCATCGCAAAATCTGCTCAGCGTCGCTCATTGCCTATTTGAGACGAGTCAAGGATTCAATGGCGACTTTGGGAAGCACAATGGTCTGCGTTCCGGCCGTTCTCAGAACGACCAGCATCTCTCACCGCCTCGCTTCGCTTCCGCACTTCCCGCGCCATTCTCCGTCCTGTCTCCGCCAGAGGAGGGGGCCAAGTTGCAGAGTTTTCATATTGTTGACCCCAAAGGCCGAGAATTTGAAGGCAGGTTGGCTTCCCAAGCTATCTGATCGACTTTGTGCCATATCGATGTCGGCTGCGTGGCCAGCGTCCGCCCATATGGCATCCCGAGATAATCACTCTCCACTCGCCTCTGGAGCCCGTCCCAGGAACGATCACTCTCTCCACGCACTGGAAGGGTTACACATCCAGCGATCTTACCGAGCATTTGGTTCGTCCTCCACGACCATGTCTACCTGGGCAAGTTTGCGGCGATCTGAAGCGAATCTTGCCCGTGAACCACCTCTCAACAGCCGCAGCCGGCTACATTGCAGTAGTAGCCGTTATTTGTCGGGTGTCTCGAATCGAGGAGATCCCTCCTCCCCCTTTCGATTCTAGCGGATTACCGTCAAGCGGGCTTGCAAAGGACTGGACCCTACGCGCGGCCGTTCAGCACCCGGATTCCAAATATGCGACGGGATGGCTTCTGTTCCACATGGGCATCGTTCATTGCCAATAACCAGGTCGCATTGATTGGGCTCCAGTGTTCATCTCACAGACACTGACCCAAGGTGGGCCAGTGCCGCCCCAAAACCGTCGCTAGGCCCCGCTCGATCATCCTGCTAGCCTCTGTTTAAGCCCAAACGGGACGCCTGAAACATCTCGATCCGGGGGGGCCCCTGGTCCGCCCATCACGGGAATCTCAGTGGTCGGCGATCAAACCCATGGACAGGCGGATCCCCTGTGACCCCACGCCCCACCCCAAGCTCTCGAGGAACAAAAACATCCGAAAACGCTTGTGAAGAGAGGCGGAGGTCATTCGCGCCTCGGCCGAGACGGTGCGAGGGAAGCAAGAAGGGAAAAAAAAAAAAAAAAAAAAGACCAATACAGCTTGCCAAGAGTGCGCTTCCTGACTCCAAAGGACACTTGCCGCGCTTCTCGTAAACTTTCACCGTGCTTGGCGGACCGGGTCCCAGAGGGAAAACTCGAGTATCACTTGGGAACGTCATGATTAGAGTTTTTACCGGTCGCTGTCAGTGAAATTGTGCACCCCGCCTGGATCAAATTGCGGTACACGTCGCTATTCACGCTTCTGGGCCGTGGGTAGACTGAGCCATCTCGAAGATTGCATGCAGAGCTCGTTCCTCTGCACAAGGTCCAGCAAACTCGTGCTTGCAACAGGCTTGGCGCTCGTGTCCAATGCAGATTCCCGAGATGAGGGACTGTCAGCGCCTGCCCCAACCCGGCATATGTCATCTATTAGGCTGCAGGGGCCTTCATTGACGATCATATCTCACTTTTGATAAGGAATCAAAGCGCCTCCACAACCGAGCGACTTCCTCTCTGCCAGATACTGAGCTGGACAGTACCTTTGATATTGGGAGTGCGCTCATCAAGGAGACAAAGAGCCATGCAAAAGAGGTGCGGCCCTTCCTGACTTCGAAGTCTCTCAGGTCGCGTTTGCAAAGTCGAATTGTCCCTGGCTGCACCTTGCAGGACACCTTCGATAATAGCGTTCAAGGGCCGAGATGTCTTTCAGTGGACCCGTGGATAAGAGAGATTGCTTCCCATGTCTCTGGATGTCGACGGTGGGGAAAGTGATAGGGTTCAAAACAACTCGCTGGAGGCGAAATCCGTTCAACACAGGCGTTACAGATCGTGACAAGGCTTCCAAAACAGACAGAATGCGGAATGCAAAATCGACTGGGTCCTGAACCATTGAAGCCAAGAAATGGGTCCTGCATACAGGCTGTCCCAATGCAGCCCGGCAAGGGGGCCCAGTGCTGGGGTGCCGTCCAATTACCTGTCCATTGGGGGGTGCTGTCAGATCCCGGACCGCTGTCAACAGGGCCGGGAAATCGTCGATCATTTTCCGCTTTGACTTGACCGGGGTCCCTCGAGGCAGCCTCATCCCAGCCCGGTTGTCGCGAGGGATGATATCATGTCGTTAAATTAGAGCGAAGAAGAGCCGTGAGGCGCCTCATCCATCCCTAGCATGGGGGGCATGCGCCCGCCAGGACCCGGATCCCAAAGCTCTGGAGTTTCGAAGCAGCTTCTTCCCCAAATTCCCCCACATCCATGCTCAGCCCGCATTGGCAGACGGCAAAGGCGTCGAGCACCCTGTCAGAATTGCCGTTCCAAAGCCGCAAGAGTTCCCATCAATCCCCATCCCATCCCCCTCTTGGCGAGATCAGATGATTCAATGTCTAATCTCCTTTTCTCGGTGAAATCTCAGCTGGCGTCCAGGGCTATGATTAGTTAGTTAGCGGAACAGTGGTGGCTCGCCCAGCGACAGCTTCCTCTGAAGCTGGCACAGGCCTCCGGATTCCCAATCACGCCAACTGCCGCCCTGTCAGAAAACGGCGCGCGCGCCCCCAGCTTCCGCACGGAAATGTTTCGCCAGCCCTGGGAGTTTGAAGTTTCGACAGATTGACATGGCCACCCCGGCCAGAATACCACCAATCCTGAAGGAACAACCCGTCCCTTTGATACAAGCACCCCCTTTACCAAACCAGCCGCCGAGACGAGCTCGAGGATTGCCTGCTTGCTCCATCCTCTCAACGTGATAAGTGACTGGCCGGCTTTCTTGGGGCGACCTGATCATACTGGACCGGCCGGCTCCGGAAGTCGGGCTAATGACAGCAAGATGCTCAACTTGAGTGAACCTCGTTCGGGTCGGTCGTAAATTGCATGTGTGCGCGAGCTGACCTGCATGCTAGGATCGGAGCCCTCTGCTGCTCCCCGTCTTGTATGCAGTGAAGTGAGCTGACATCCAGGATCGTCGCTCTTTGCCTCCAGGCCCTGAACCATCTCTTGCCGATCAATTTTCCAAGTCTAGTCGGGTATCCCAGACCGACGGTGCATCGTGTTGTGCATTCAGATCTCCCTTTTGTTTTGTTTTGTTTTCTCTTCACTATTGTCCACACATATCTGCAAACCAGTTGAACTGTCGTCTACAGACTGCCTCTTGCACCGGCTGAAGCCATGTCGTTGTCAAAAAGTACAAGGGTCCAGGCACACCCCCCGCGCCGCCAAACCCCCCCGAAACAAGCGCCCTCCAATGGGGTAGCACTTGATCTCTATGTAACTTGACTCACGATGCTGCAGGGAACTAGGGCCCACCACCAAGGACTGTCACTACACGAGTCCAACTGGGTTGCTACCGCACATTCGCTACGGCTCATATTCAATAATACGGACCGTCTGCTACATATTGTGGCGCGTGGCAACCCATCGCATCCGAGACTCGATTGACTCAGAAGAAGCAATCATGGTCCCCGAGGATTGGGCTGTAAAACACGCGCACGCAACCTTCAGATGCTGCAGGATTGCACGCTCAAGCCAATTTCCAGCATTCGGTCCGTCTGCTTCTTCACAACCCCTACAAAAATGACGTTTTTTTGTGACTATCGCCACCTGTGCGACGCCATGGTTCCCGCCAGGTCGGCGACGAGGCGTTCGGGTGGCTTAAGGCACGGTTTGGACACGACGCGTTGCACGAGCCTTACAAAGAAGACCTTTGCATCCTTTGTCTCGCCCTCTGTCCCTCGGCGGCCTGGGCCAGGCCGGGACCTAAGGGTGTGGCAAACGGATGGTCCCGAATCCCGACAAGCCTCGCGGTTACACCTCGACGTATGCGGCGGCGCGGGCGACCCGGCTTGCAGCACCTGCATGCTGACCAATTGAGGAACAACACTTCAGCGCGGTGCAGCAATGTCCTTCTGCCACCTACTCTCGAACAAGTCAGTCGATGGACTCTGGTGAGGAAGGGTCGCAGGACGACGCTCGTCACTGGGCAGCGTCTTCACGCGCCGCGCATCTGCCCAGCCAGTCCGTCCATCCTCACGTCGCACCTACGGGGTGATCGACTGCGAGCATGCGTCTCATGGCGGCAGCATGCAGGATGGGACAACTGACCCTGGAGAAGCGGTTGCGTGTCTCCTCTGCCCCCTGTCCAGCTTGGTGGCGGATATGCTAGGCACGCCAGGAGGCTTTCCTATTTCTGCGTTTTGCGTCATACTTGTTTCCTATTCCTGGCTTGGGATTTCTGGATCTGGAAGATGCCAACCTCCCTTGACGTGCCAGATCCAGCCCTGTGCATACACTAGTGGTTTTTGATGGATCGGAATCGGACGAGAACGTGTGGGGTGCGCCAGCAAGCCAGTTTGCTTAAAGCTCATGACGGCGGGTACGCTGAGCTTGCATTTGGGGTTCTCTGTGAGGAATGCTGGGCCGTTGGGTCTAAACGTTAGCTACTGGCGTCCGTCTGCGGCGCCGTGCCCGCTATTGATGGTCCGTCTCTCAATGTCAACGGCCGTGGTGTGGGTTTGGGCGCACTTATTAGGAGCTTACGGAAGCTGACTTGGTCCCTCGCATGCACCTTGCAGCTTGCGTCTTGCAGCTTGCAGTTTGCAGCTTGCAGATTGTAAGCTTGGGGCCTTGGCTGAAATCATGATTGATGGCCGTAATTCCGCACATCTAATGCACCAGACAATTGAACAAGACAGGGGCGGGTCGGGAAAACCCACCTGGTGCCAGCTAATGGGCAGGAAAAAGGAAATGCAGAACCAAACCAAAAGCAGTCAGCTGAAGTCAGGGTCTGCTTACCCGCCATCGCTTCAATGTAGTGTTGCTTTTTTTTCCAGCTTCTGCGTCTCTTCCCCCACCAGGAAAAATACTTGTCTCTTTCCTCCTCGGCTTTAGTTCAATTGTTCGGATTCTCAGCCGGCGATTTGACAACAGCTTGCGCAGGCTGCAAGTGCCGCCATTACCGCTCTAGTCGGGGTGGTGCAAATCCACGGCATGCCTCTCAGAATCCCAAACGCAAGATCGCGATCTCGTCAATCCCAGCAGTAGTAGCTCGGAGGACGGGTTCAATCCCGGAAATGCGCAGTGCCTGCCCTGGTGACAGACAGCCCTGGCTCAACGCTGGTGATGCTTTGGACTTCTGTGTTTACCCAATCTAAGATATTTGCTGGACGAGAGTAGCCTCTTGCTCGACCTCAACTCTAAAATCGTGGTCAAGCGCATCGCCGTATCGAAAAGGGGGATCGGCCATCCCGATAACCTTAATCCGCATCTTCCTTTCCATTTGCTGAACGTGTACTATCGGTACTTGAAGGTTCAGAGAATCCGGCACTATGGGTTTTTCTGGTGGCGGCAGAGGAGTATGGTGGGCATGAGATCGATGTTGATCTCCCTAGCTAGTAACGACCCTTTTCCCACCACGTTTGCGCCAGACACGCGCTTGGGCGGTCTATTTTGTCGATCCATGCAAGCTGAGTCGGGTAGTGTAAGCCCATATCAGGATACCTGGGCGTTTGTGAACGGAGCGCGAGGAACAAGAGGTGAGAAAGGAGATCTCATGCTATGGGCCTGTCTTTTGTTTGCCTGGATCAAGTTTGGAACCACTCGTATGTCAACCGTAGTCTTGCGACTGATGAGCTTCGTATGTGCCTTGACAGCATTTTCTCCCTTCCGCCCATGCAAACGGTCCTTAGCTACACCCGCATTCCTCAGCCTCTTTTTACAGGCAGCTCTTAATCCCACCCCCTCTCGGGCCTGGGTCACCCAGCTGCCGCTAATATCTAGGGAGAGAGACATAATGACATGTGGGCACCTACACCTCAGAATCCAGCTGCCCTATTTCGCCGAGACAAACTGAGGGTTTGCCCAAATCGGTGCAGACTTGGGCGTTCTTGATGGTCTGTTCCCAAACTAGCATGGTGTCGTTGTCTGCCCAGAGCCACCAGCATCAGTAATAACGTTTGCACATTCCAGTCAAGAGGATGCGAGTGAACGCCAAAGAACGAATTGAAAAAAAAAGGCACCGAGACACTGCCGTGAAACCAGATCTTAGTTTATACTTGCATAGCTCGGAAGACCAGAGAGTATTGCCGGTGGAGCACTCCTCCTCGAGCTGCCCCTTTGCGAGAGGATCAGATGACGTTACTGTGGAATGCTCGGGATTCAATCTGAAACGAGTAGGTCTTGGACCTTGGGCGCCGTCTGGTATGTGTGATTTTATGTGCACATTGTGTTGCAATCTTGTGATATTATCAACAAGCGGGAAGTTCTGGGGATCAAAGACCATAGGCGTCGGGACAAAATGATATTGTGAGGTGCTTACAGCTGTAGGCATCAAGCATGCCAGGTTCCAGCTCTAGTAAGGTCATCGTCTTGAGATTTGTAATATCTGTGTCGATGTTGGGGGTTCCGATTTCTGATTCCTCTATTCGCCAGATGGACCTATTTTGTCACTCTATCGAAAACTTGAGGTATACGCTTCGTGATCTCAACTTCAACTCTTCATGATATATACTTCACACCCTGGACACTCAATCTGCCTTCCCCTCTTCTGAATATTCCTTTCATTTCCTTTTGATTCTATCGTACGTATTTCGACCAATAGCAAAACCGCCGTATAGTGAAACGGCCTTGGAAGAGGCTCAGTAGTAAAAGTCCCCGAGCTGAGGGTGTGAACAATGGCAAATCCAAAGATGGCGGCATTAATGCTCAACACAATGAAAATTCCTTCAACGTCACCTTCAGCCGCTAAAAGGATGCCTATCACACGGCCATGCTGATCACACGGTAAGGAAGCGGCTTGGCCAGTCCCTCAACAGCTATTCCTAAGGTTTATGTGCATTGACAACCAACATCTTCTCGCCCCGTCACGAAGGCTACATCCGGCCCACAGTTCACTCATTCTTCTCCTAGTGGCAAGGCACACTGACATAATCTTGAACAGCCACGGTTGGTTATGCCTCAAGCTATACCAGGATAAGAATCATAACATAAGTAGTTATTCTGGCCACTATGGGGCGAAGAGACACCGTGGTGACTACGCCACATCGCAATCCAGGGGATTGAACCCTCTATCAGCGTCGTCCTTGCGTGACTGGAGGCCGCTTACCAGGGATAGCATGAAAGCCTGGCCTCCAGAAACTAAGCAGTTTCCTGCCGACTGTTCATTCAAAGGCTGCCTCCCGAGCCTGGAGGCAGATATAGATTATATACTACGTCTATTCCTATCAGCCAGTTGCCTCATTCCTTTCTCATTATCTTCATTCTCTCGAAATAATTCCTATGGATTTTCAACTCAAGACCAGAGCATTACGTGTCAGCCGTATCTCCTGATCTTGCCCTCCACCCAGTTTCAACCGCTTTACTAGCCTTCCTCTCGAACTAGGTGCACAAATCCTTAGGTTTCTTCCAGACTTTCCCACGATATTATCTGCTGTCTTAGTCCACTCTTCGAGTTTCTTTGCATTTAAAGAATTTAAACGTCAAATACTACTTCCAGTCTTCCGCAGACAATACAATAAAGTCAAGAGACACAAACTTAATCAAGTCTTCTAGGAGCTTATATTTACTATCCGCTATAGCTTTATAGAGAGGGATATAATCCAGGAACTTTTCACCCTGGGTTAGTAGGTGTTCCGAAATAGACGCCTAGAGGAACTTCTTCTTCCTCTCGGAAGGGCACTGGCTTGGTCTTACTGTCTCGATGGCCTATATGGTTGCGAGGAAGAGGCCGTTACGTTTCTGACGGCATTGGTGCGCGGAAATTCGCCATTCGATCACAAACCATGGCCAGAGCTGAAAGATGGAATGTCTCGCGAAGACTACCAACGAATATGGCAGGTTGCATTGGTCCCAGTATCAAAGCTGCTGCGAGACTTGACCAGATCGGCTTTAATCAATCACAAAGACATACCCCTCTGGAGTACCGCATTTGATGAGAGAACATATGTGGCGGAGGTCCAAGGAGAGGTTATTCGGGTATTCCCGATGGAAGAGAGGTCCGACAGTACACTCCAAAGGCTGATGCCTCAAGGGATACACTTCAACAACGGCAGAGCGCCTATTGGACTGGTCTGCCCGGGTCGGATACCGTTCATATATTCCCCAGTCCAGTGGGAAGCATCACAGCGGAGGGCTAGCAAAGGCATAGTGAAAGCCAAACATCGCCGGGCTCGACACAGAGCCCAGAACACTAAGGCCCAATGGTGGCAACTATATGTGTTACCAAGAGACCCTCGAAGCCTAAACACACTTCAGACAATGGCAGTCGATCTAGTAAATGGTTTGGCTGCAGTTTTATACAAGAACAAAAACCAGCACTCTACCCACCCAATGTTTTCCTCTGTGACAGCACGATGCTCTATACATGCGAGCATCTGTAGCTGAGAGTAAGTTACTCATTATTAAGCAGATCAACTTATTTTAAAAATTTCGGCAGATGCTCTAAAGGCGGCCTCCTGGAGGGAAGCATGGCAGACTTGGGGGGGGGGGGGGGGGGGAAACCAAATTGGAAGATATGGAGCCCGTCCTTAGCAAGGGATCTATTACCCTGGATTGAGACCCATAGACTCAGGCGTAGGTGATATGGTTAGCGTATGAGCCAAGGATCAAAGGACAAACTCCAAGGCGTAGCGAGAGCTGCCATCTGAGCGCAAGGCGAGTCCATCCACGTCGCCAACTACGCCTTCGGTCGGCGAGAATGCCTATCGCGACTATGCGACCATGCAGACCCCATCACGAAGGAAAACGCTAATAATGTTAGTATCTTAGAGCCCATGATTTGCCGCTAACATACTAATGCGGAAAGGAACTCTTTGTGGTGTGGTGCGTTTACCCATCGGAGGAGAACGAGACGCCAGCGTTCGTAGAAACTGGCCATTGGTTGTATTTTCACCAGATTGAGCGGGATCTTTTGCTGAAACATATGATGGATGCTACTTCGGAAAAGAGCATCGTCGTAGGCAAGTACCTCACTCCTTCAGGGCGGGCATGGCTGACTGTTGTAGCTTGTGGGGATCCCGACTTCTCCGCTAATGTCCGCAAAGCCGTCATTGACTGTAGAGCAACTCGATCTATTGACTTCATTGAAGTACAATACCGGCCGAGCGTTAGGCCATCTCGTCCTACCTCAGGTTAAAAGGAGGAACACGCTCACCACCGATGAGTTAGACTTAGAGAAGGGAGAGGGCAAGTTGCGTAGAACTACACAGGAAGTAGAAGGGTGGGAAGCAGAAAGGTGGGAAGCAATCTCGCTCGCTTCGGCCAGCACGCTTGTAGAAGAGACCGTGAAGAAAGGGGAGGAGGAAAAGAAGACAAAGTCGGATGAAACAGAACAGCTTACTCAACCAGAATACACTACATATTCAGAATCGACTCGGAGTGTCCGCACAGAATGACTGACAGGCCGGCAAAGTGAATCCCGGGTCTCCGATCTCGGTAACCGGGTTACTTAAGGTAGTGTCGCTTCTGGTGTGTCGCGGAGCGGCGGCCTGGACCAGGGATCCGGGATACAGGTTGCTCGGTCCCCTTCTCCTATTACCCGTCGCACGCAACCGTCAACAAGCTCGTGCGCGCCGTCGGGTCCGAGCTCGCTGCCTGCCTGACGGGCGAGAAGGACGCCCTGCAGATCCTGTTTGGCGACCCGGCCACCAGGGCGGTGCTCGAGGACGCGTACGACAGGTGGCCGCTCTTCCGCGCGCCAGGATGGGTGCTGGGAGACTTCGTGGAGCGGGCGCTGACAGCAAAATCCTCCGCTTCCACTGGCGACGGAAGCGGCGGCAAGTTCCGCATCCTCGAGGTCGGTGCCGGCACGGGCGGCACGACAAAGGTCGTGGTCGAGCGGCTGCGCAGCCTGGGCGTCCCCTTCGAGTACGTCTTCACCGACATCTCGACCTCCCTCGTCGGCACCGCGGCCAAGCGGGCCGAGTTCGCGGACCTCGCCGGCGACGGCAAGATGTGCTTCAAGGTCCTGGACATTGAGCAGCCGCCCAAGCCCGAGGACGTGGCGGCGTACTACATCGTGCTGGCCTCGAACGCGATCCACGCGACGCGCGACTTGGGCACGTCGCTGGGGCACCTACGGGCCATGCTGAGCGACGACGGCGCCCTGACCCTTCTCGAGATCACCCGCAACATGTCCTGGCTCGACGTCGTGTTCGGCCCGCTCGAGGGCTAGTGGCGCTTCGAGGACGGGCGCTCGCACGCCACCGTCGACGAGCGACACTGGAAGCGCGTCATGAAGGCCGCCGGCTTCGCGGCCGTCGAGTGAAGCGACGGCGAGTCGCCCAAGTCCAAGACGGTGCGGCTGATCGGAGCGTTCCCGACGGCCCCCAAGACGACCACACCCGGCGGAGGCGCCGCCAGGAAGCCCGAGGGATACGGCGCCAAGGCGGTCATGGAGACGGTGGTGTACAAGAAGGTGGGCGACCTGGAAATCCACGCCGACGTGTACTGGCCCGTCGCCGACGGCCCGCCGGACCCCAAGCCCCGGCCCGCCGGACCCCAAGCCCCGGCCCGTCGCCCTCATGGTCCACGGCGGCAGCCACATCATCTACTCGCGCAAGGACGTCCGCCCCGCGCAGACGCGCCTCCTGCTCGTGCGCGGCTTCCTCCGCGTCAGTGTCGACTACCGCCTCTGCCCGGAGCTGACGCTGGCCGACGGGCCCATGGCCGACGTGTGCTCGGCGCTGGCGTGGGCGCGCGACATCCTCCCGGGCCTCGACTCGCCCGCCCGCCCCGCCGGCGGCGTCGTCGACGGCGCCCGCGTCGCTGCCATCGGCTGGTCCTCGGGCGGCATGCTGGCCCTGTCGCTGGCCTGGACGGCGCCCGCGCGCGGCCTGCCGCCCCCCACCGCCGTCCTGGGCTTCTACTGCCCGACCGACTACACGGACAAGTGGTAGACGACGCCCATCGACATACCCGGCGCCGCGAGCTCGGGCCTCGCCTTCGACGTGCTCGAGGGCGTCCACGATGCGCCCCTGACCAGCTACGGCGTCATCGGCGCCCACGCGGCCCTTCCGGACCCGCGCATCCTCGAGGACGCGCGCTGCCGAATGATCTTGCACATGAACTGGAAGGCCCAGACCCTGCCCGTCATCGTCGACGGCCTCCCGACCCGTGCCGCCGCCGACCGCGACGACGAGGCCGCCGGGGCCGGCTGCGTCACCGACTGGAACGCGGCGCCGCAACCCGACCTCGACCGCGTCCGCGCCGTTAGTCCGCGCGCCCACGTCGAGGCCGGCACGTACGCGCCCGTGCCCACGTTCCTGGTCCACGGCACCGGCGACGACCTAATCCCGTGGCTCCAAAGCCAGGACACGTACGACGTGCTCGTAGCCCGCGGCGTGCCGGCCGGCCTCGCGCTCGTCGATGGCGCTGCCCATATTTGCGACCGGAGCAGTGATCCGGAGTCCGACGGCTGGAAAGCTGTGTTAAAAGCTTACACTTTCCTTAGCAAATATGTACTTTAGTAGTTTTAGTAGTAGTTTTAGTAGCTCAGCCTCACGCTATTTTACTTGGGCTCTGTATTCGAATATATAAAAGTTTATAAAAGTTGGATAATAAGTAGAATATTACAGCAGCGGATTTATTTACAGTGTTCAAAGAGAAGCTTGTTGCCGCGTGGATCAACCTAGAGGCTCATTTTGGGAATATAGCTACCTCCCGCATGAAAGGGATTCACACACTCTTAAAGTCGTACCTCCAGAGGTCGACGTTCGACCTCTTTAAAGCATAGAAGGCAATTCGGCTTGCGTTGAACAACCAGCTCTCCGAGTTGCGGTCTAATCAAGCAAAGCAGCAGATCCATACACCCCTTAAGCTCGATAATGCAATATATAGGGCCGTACAAGGCTGGGTCTCCCACAAAGCGCTACGGAAGGTCGAAAAGCAGCAGCAATTACAGTGGAAGGACCCCCCTCCGTCGCCTACTTGTACGGGTACCTTTACACACGTCCATAAGGTAGGCTCCCATATATACACGTACTAACTTCACGCCAAGGTACGCCTCTTCTTCTTGAAGACTTTCATTCGCACTAGCACCTGATACATCACAGGGCTCCATTTCGCCTTCTAGAGCCCCAACATATCGAGCCACACACACAAAGCACACGCATACTTCCAGCATCAAGTACAAAGCGTGAGCCTAGTGCATTTGAGGTCGTCGCAACGAAGCAGGCGACGCGGGCTAAACGGCCAAGTCAATATACAGCATGCGGTGGAATCGGCCATACAAGAACCTCTCGGGCATGCCCAAAGCGTTACTCGGATATTGTACAAATAGATTAATGTGTAGAGCCTTTGGTGTTATCACGGACTTGGTCCTCAGAGGCCCACGTTGGTGGTGCGGTGCAGCACCGCGTTAGATGCATTTTTGCTGATTTTGGGTTTAAGTGGGCGCCCCCACAGCAGCTTTACTTATGCCATCTTTCAACCGGATGTGCACGTGACGGCAGGAAATGGATGGTCAGTGCAGCACAGGACCAGCCGGGCGGGCAACAGTCACAACAGACAGCAATTACAAGTACGTTCGCCGGTCAACACCGACCACAGTCCACCCCTGATCTGGCGCCACGAACCCCGGCCAGTGGCGCGCCTGTGGATCGTCAGAACTTCGTCGGAGCTAGGCCGAGTTCTGCTGCACTCACGAGTCGGCCGCGACGACGAGCAAGCACCTCACCCAATTGACGCCAAAGCGCAACCCCTATGCGCTCGACCTTGTCCTCTGATGCTGCCCTGATGAGCTGAAAAGACCGCACAGAGACATGCCGGGCCCGAGATCCCTACTGCCGGGCGTCGGCGCCGTCGACAATGTGTGCTGGAGGTGCTGCCGGCGCCGCCTGCCAGCCGCAGGGCAAAGATTTCTGGCCCCTCTCTCGACCACCGCACGCCCGAGAGCTGCGGCCGCGGCTGCTTCTGCGGCCGGCACGGGCAGCGCGCCCGCCCAATCGCCCCGTGTCAAGGGCGCCTACTTTCTGTCAAACACGCTGCTGGAGAGGTTTGGCGGCATCCAGTTCCGGACAAGGGCGCGGAACATGGACCCGGCTGCGGTGACGTCGCCTCCAGCAGCAACCTCAACCAAGCTCGGCTCAACCTCATCACAAGCTACCTCGGACGCGTCCTCCCCCGCGACTGCCGCCGCTACCGCTACCGCCGAACCATTACCACATCGCCGGAGACAGGCCGCCAAGCAGAACGCCGAGGCCTCTGCTCTTTCCGCCGCCTTAGCCTCCGGCAAGCCAACACCCTCCTCACCTGACGGTGCCCAACTACCTCCCGATGCGTCCTCGATCCTCGCCCAGGCCGCGGCCAAGCAGCCGGCCGACTCGATCCGGCGCAAGCTCTCGGCGCTGCTCTCGCTATCCAAACCGCGTCTAACCTTCGTCGTCGTCCTCTCGGCCATGGCCCCCTACGCCATATACCCGGTCCCGGCCTTCCTCTCACCAGGCGCCGCCGAGGCGACCCTGCCCTCCCTCTCGCCGCTCACGCTGCTCTTCCTGACCACTGGCACGACGCTCTGTTCCGCCGCCGCAAACGCCCTCAACATGCTCTACGAGCCGCGCACCGACGCCCTCATGAGCCGCACGCGCGCGCGCCCCCTGGTCCGCGGCCTCGTGTCGACGCGCGCCGCGCTCCTCTTCGCCGCCGGCTGCGCCCTCGCCGGCGTCGCCGCCCTGCACCTGGGCGTCAACCCGACGGTGGCGTTCCTCGGCGCGGCAAACATCGTCCTCTACGCGGGCGTCTACACGCCCATGAAGCGCCTCTCCGCCGCGAACACGTGGGTCGGCGCCGTCGTCGGCGGCATCCCGCCGCTCATGGGCTGGGCCGCCGCGGCGGGCGAGTCGGCCGTCGGCGACGGTTCGTGGCGCGAGCTCCTGCTGGCGCCCGACGGCTCGAGCGTGGGCGGCTGGCTCTTCGCCGCCCTCCTCTTCGCCTGGCAGTTCCCCCACTTTATGGCGCTGTCGTGGGGCGTGCGCGACGAGTACCGCGCCGCGGGCCTGCGCATGCTCGCCTGGACTAACCCGGCCCGTAACGCCCGCGTTGCCCTGCGCTACGGCCTGCTCGGCTTCCTCCCTGTCTGCGTCGGCCTGTGCGCCGCTGGCGTCACCGAGTGGTCCTTTGCCGTCACCTCGCTGCCCGTAAACGCCTGGATGGCCCGCGAGTCGGTCCGTTTCTGGCGCCAGGGCGGCGCCGGCGGCAGCGCCAGGGGCCTTTTCTGGGTCAGCATCTGGTACGTGCCCGTCGTCTTGGTCCTGGCCCTGCTGCAGAAGAAGGGCATGTGGGGCCGCGTCTGGCGGAGCGTCACAGGCGAGCCCGACGACCAGGAGGAGGAGGAGGAGGACGACGACGCCTGGGAGTACGTCGACGACAACACCGAGGGCGCGGAAAAGCAAGCCTAGAGCGCGGGGCTCGCATACATGATGCCTATGCCGCTCCCCCGCGCTCGCACCAGCCGGCGAATATCGCACTTTTCACAGACTCGAAATTAGTCACCCACGGCGCGTCATCTTGAGTCTGCTCCCAATAGAGTATTGCGCCTCGATCATGCGCGAGAACGGCCGCATGGGGGACGCGCCCGTATCGAAACCTCCGAGGGGGGGCTCGAGGCTGCCTCACAGCCGTCCTAGTAGCGCGGGCGCTTGCAGGGGGGGAAAGGAGAAAGGGACGAGGCTGGCGCGTGGATAGCGCCTCCTCGTGGGGTCCGGCGCCTACGACGACACCCATGCCTGCAAATATGCAGGGCAGCAGCGTCACATCCAGACCCCGGGCTGGGCTCCATGCTCGTTGGGTCTATTGCGACGTGGGAGGCTTAACTTTGTATGATCCTTTTCCCTTTGTTGGATGCGTTTGTAGAGCACACATCGAGGCTGGCTTGTGTAGCCAGAGAGGCCGGGAGCCCGCCTTTGTTTTGTTGCCGTGTAAGTATAGGCAGAGGATTTGCACGCTATCGAGCGCTAGACAGTCAAAAGGGCCGTCGGCCGGACGGCGCGACCACTCATGAATCATCTCTCAGCGTTATCAGTGCCGTGTCCCAAAATAACTTGTCGTGCCATATAGTCAGTCAGGCACGTGCAGCCGTGACGATTTCGATGCTTTATTTAGATGTGCTCGATCCTACTCTGAAGGATCAGGGTCCGGCTGCTATCCACATGCTCTCGATAGCCCGCTGCGGTACACAGCACCGCATCGTGACAGCCACGATATTCTTCTGTCTGTATGGATGATTCGAGCATAGTCATGACCCAGGTACGAGGAGAAAGAGAACATCCTACGCCAGTCCTTCTCGGCTGCTAGTCGTCCCGCCCTGAAAGTACCAATGTTCCAAATGCACAAATGGCTCTTTTGATGGTACAGAGAAACCGTGTTCGCCCTGCAGATGACCAAGAAACGGCGTAATTGGCACCAGGGAAAATAGAAGTGCAATACGCCCCCTCTGAAAAACGCCATGTTCGCCTTTCCTCGGGTGTTTTTGCTAGTTTATTCCCCGATATCCACCCAGAAAAACAAAAGCTTGAGAAGCAGAAAAAACCGGTACACGAATCCCAATTAGTAACACCAAAGCAACATTGGAAAAACAAATAGGAAAGGACAGGCGAACGAGGGTGTGTGCTGAAAATAGTAGCAGTCAAGATTGATTAGAGAACGGCTTGGCCCCCTGGAAGGACCGCAATATGGTAAATAGGAGACAATCATTAGGGTCATGAGTGAGAAAAGGCCAAAGGTCTCTGTGGGAGGAACAGAAAGTAAGGCGAAGAGATGGTGCGCCGTATGATGCAAGCAGCTGGAACGCAAGCCACGCTGTGGAAGAGGAAGAAATCCCACGAGATGTAACAGACGAGGAGAATAGCGAGAGAACGAATCTGCCAGTATGCAAAGAGGCAGGTAGAAAGTGCGCCGACAACGATGGTGGCAAGAAAACCGGAGATGCGACAGGATGCTGAGGCGCAGGAGCAATTTAATCTTCTGTAATAGCGGGCTTACACCCAAGTTGTTTATTGCGGCACCTTAGCAATACGCCGACATTGCTGTAGTCGGCATGTCAAATTTTAGCCCATGAATGACAGAAACAGCAATGTTGCCTGAAATTCCCATGTGTGACACAGTTTGCCCACCATATCATCTTTGAGGCAGGGTGCAGAGACAGAAGTGCATAAAGTTTGGTTCCTTAACCTTTCTTTCAAAGCCTCATTTGCTATGCAATTCTGTAACTCTGTAATGCTTCCCAAAGAAGAAAAGTCTTTGAGAAATAAAATCACTGTTGTTTGCGTTCCTCGGTCTGTTCGTGAGCAGTTGTAATATTGGATGGGTAAGAATCTCAATGTTTCCTGTGCTCCCGGCATTTTGTCCTTCTACAACCACAACCCGGCCTTCAACAACAGTAGCGAACAGAATAGTCCGTATCATGCATAGATTAGGCATCATGTAACTCTGACTGAAACCTTGTGCCGTTGTTGCCATCGATTTCTATAGCAGTCTCTGAACCATTAAGAAAGTACCATCGAGTTGACGCGAACAACACAACAAATCTGGATGACGAGGCAGTTCCCCCCGCGTTCATATTTGGTTTACTTCATGTCCTGCAGTGTATCAAACTTGCTGAAAAGATTACAGACATGTGTTGCTCGATTTTGACCAGATAACTCTGTTTGCAAAATGACCGTCTTTGGTTGGAACCTGGAAGAGAGCACTTTGCTGGATGTCTTTCCTGGAAGGCCCAGTCTGGCAACCCCGTAAGTAAAAGTCGAAGAGGGAACTAAATATTCCAGAAGATGAGCTTAGAAAAGAAGTCTTGCTGTTTCGGCAAGAATTGCGTAGGATCATGAGAAATAATTGAGGCTTATGTCAGCAACAAGCAGCATCAGTGGTTTAGTGGTAAAATCCTACTTTGCCATAGTAGGGCCCCGTGTTCGATTCACGGCTGATGCAAGCGGACTAACTACCTCTTCCAATTTCTTATTTTTGCTCTGCAATACAGATGTTTATTGAACCGGCGTCCCGCTATTTTAAAGCTGCGCCGCTATCTGAGATCCTCGCGTGCTCGGAATTGCAGCCAGGGTCCTTGCTTTTGCGCGGTGATGTGCTCGAACAGCTGATACTCATGATCTCTGTGTCGACCACTGGCGGCCCCTGGATTTCCAGCTCCCACGGGCGCGAGGTCCTTCTGGGCTGCGACCTGGAAGTCACCTAGCCAGAGAAGACGTGCCAGGGTCAACATCGTCTCTGCTCGCGCCAGCCCCGCCCCAAGGCAATTCCGAGCCCCGATGGAGAAGGGATTGAATGCTGCGCGAGCCTTCTCGATGCTGCCCGCCCCGTCATCTTCGAGCCACCGCTCGGGATGATAGGAGAAGGGATTCGTATACTGTCTCTCGCTATGTTGAATGGCGTAGATGGACATGCCAACGTCGACGCCATGCGGCACGTGGACCCCGTCGACCACCAAGCCCGCCGGTGCGACCACCTCGCGCCACAGACATGCTGGCGCGGGAGGCGACATACGCAACGCCTCATCGATGCAGGCGTGAAGGTATCTGCAAGATACCAGTTGGGCTCCCATCTTGACCTTATCGTACGAGCCAAATGTCGAGCGCACCTCCTTCACAACCTTCCTGTACGCATCGGGATGTCGCGAGAGGTAGAAGAGCACAGCCGAGATTGCAGTCGATGTGGTATCCCCTCCGGCCACAATGAGCGTTGTACTCTCGGCCGCAAGCTCGTTGGTCGTAAAGCTCTCGCGAGTCTCTGGGTCTTTGGCGTCGGCAAGGTGGGCAAAGAGATCGCTGTTGCCGAGCGAGTCGGCGGATGATGTCTTTTGCAGCCGCTCTGCCACGACGCGCGTGACAAACTTGACGAATCGATTGCGCGCTTTGATGCTGTCGCGGAAGATGTATCTGTCCAGCCGGAGCATGGTCAGCTCTGGAAGGTAGATGAGGACGCCCATGCGCAAGTTGGAGCGGTCGATGCAGTCCACGACGTAACGGAAGCGCTCGGCGCCGAGCAGGTTGTATTTGGCGTCGAAGACAATGTCGGACATGAGGTCAAACGTCAGGTAGTTTGTCCACTTTGACATGTCGAGCGGCGGCGACCAACTGTCTCTCGGCTCTTTCTCCACGGTTTGGCCCTCGCCAATGGTTTCTTTGTCGTACATGATATCACAGAATTGGTCAATGTGCCGCAAAATCCGACCTTCGTATCGACGCAGAGACTGATCCGAGAGACCCTGGCCCAGTATGCGCCGGCGGCGAGCGTGGTCCTTTCCGCCCCTCATCGTGACGGTACTTGGCGCCCGGTGTACCGCCACAGCGTACATCCTGCTTTTCAGCACTTTGCCGTTCGAACTGTGGCCATAGATATCCCTGAGCGAGCCGGCCGTGTTGAAGAGGAGCGAGTTTGGCTTGTACCGTACGACGTCGCCGTATCGCTCGTGGCACCTCCACATGTCCAGATGCAAATCGCCTCGCCAGGCATGGTAGGTTGCATGCAGGCACGAGACTCTCGCGAGCGGCGGGCCAGGGTACTTTGCGAGCGGGTGGAAGTATAGCTTGTATATGATGTCGGCTATGAGGGCTGCGACGGAGCTGCTGAGAGCGAGGAGGAGGATTGCCTCGGCGAGCGAGTAGGACATTGTAAGCGTTTTGCCGCTGTTTGTATCAAGATAGACTCAGTCTAGTGAGATCAATAACTTTGGTGTGCTTTCTTCACTTCCTGAAATCGGGTGAGAGACCAAGCAGATGAAAAGACACATGGAGCGGGCGTCGACGTCTTGAGCAAACCCCGTATTCTCCTATGATACTATGATTAGTATCCGGAACACCTTCCCAACAGGGCCTCCCATGCCAGCGGTGAAATCGAAATTTGACAGGATTTGAGATAATGTGTCATACCAAGAAATGTGAAGCGACATTCGACCTGGGAATCCGTCGCTATGGTATTGTTGGGGGCCAAGATGTGGAACAAAGACACCATGCTGACGGCAGATCAGCAAACAGAACTAACGGGAAAACCGTGAACGAAAACTCCGTTCTTCCTTACGTGGCACGGTGTTTTGTTCAGGATCAGGAGTCGATGCCGACAGACTTGAACTTCTCATCTGCGGATGTGACTACTGTTACAGCTTCTTCACATCTAATTTTCCGATCATCTTGATTACACTTCCTGCTCTTTCTCAACCTTCTCAAGCACTCACTTTGTGACAACCTTTAGAGTGGCTAGATTCACTCTTGACCGTAAGGGAAATGACCATCTTTTCTCATTGCTAGGTATGTGAGGTTGAATCTCATATAGATGTTGGTGCAAAACCGATGCGAGAAGCGAGTCGGAAGAAATCAAGACTTGCTTTTGCTATCCAGTCCAGAGTTTCCGAATGGCGCGTACTCGGCAGCTGGTTCAGTGGAAAGCAAGCAGCACAGCCCAGTGGGCTTGCTGACTCCACTTCCCAGGCTCGCAAGGTAGAATACGCAGTCAAATTCACGTTGAGCGACTCTTTCAAGAGATCGGGGAACCAGACGATGGTTTCCTCATTTGAGCCCAATCACGAGGTTACAGACACAATACAGAGTGTGGCAAAACCTACCTCGAAGGGCTTGTTGATCTACACTGGAATTACTACAGTAGTGTCAGTGGGGTGGCTGTCTTGGCAGGCTCTGCGCTGAGGCACAGCCCTGGAGTAGTACCCGTGGACTAAAAACACCAGATCACTTTCATCATCCTCGCCAACTGAGGTGCCTGCGTGGCGCAGTGCTTCAGGTGTGACGGCTATGGCCGTTTGCTATTCTACCATCTTGTCTGCGCATCGTGTTTGGCAGAAAGAACCTTATCTTGCTCATCTCTTACATTGTACCATTGGACCTCTCATCCTCGTTGCCATTGTGACCTGTATTGCCTTTCCAACTCCACCACTTACGAACCCCGGGATCAAACTCAGCCGAGAACATGCCTTCTCCTCGTCCTTCAGGAGGCAGTAGCGCCGATGACCTGACCAAGGAGCCGCCAGTACCGTCGGAAAAGGCACCGCCCCCGTCTTTCGAGGAGTCGACGCGGCAGCATGGGAGCACCACCGCTGTTGCCGCCTCGTCGAGCTCCTCGCAGCCCATCTTCCAGACGCGCTTCGCCTGCATGTCGCTGAACAAGAGCGACCGCGTCTGCTTCTTCAACTTTGGCGCTGATGATGTCAATGCCATGCGCGCCCTCTTGCAGTCGGCCTGGACTCGTGGCATCCAGGACGTCCGCCGGTCCGGCCGCGGCACGGAGATCAAGCTCCACGGCCGGCCCTGGGGGATGTCGACGGGCAAGGATGAGTCGCGCAAGCTCATGCGCCGCATGCTCGAGACCTTGTATGACCGCGGCTGGGTTCTGCAGTCCTCTGTCGATGTTAGCAAGTCCGAGTCTGATAGAGGTATATGTGCATCGTTGAAGGGCCAATCTTGCTGAGTGGCTGACCTCTCTTGCCACAATAGACTCGCTCATATTTCGGCATCAGAACCCGCCGCCCCCGCCGTGCGACTGGTTGACCATTTCGTTCACAGGTAGCGACCGCCTCAAGATCGCCAGCCCCCCTGCGCCCGAGGTCTGCGCAGCCCTCACGCAAGCTTTAGGCAGATTCGTCATCTCGCGTACCGAGAAGACGTGCTACTACTTCGAGATCAAGTTTCACGGGCGGCCATGGCACGCCAGCGAAACCGAGGCCATCACAGGCCGCGTCATCCTGCTCCAACTGCTTGAGACGCTCGAGAGTTTCGGGTACAGCCTGTATGCCAGCATCGACCAAAAGGATAGTCGTGACTCTAGGGAGGCTGATGAGTTGTACATGCACAGGGTGAAAGGTTGGGTATCAGGCATGCCGGTGTGGCACGGGTAAAGGGCTCAAGAGGCCGTCATCGCATCGCATCGCATCGCTACATCGTTCAGAAACAGCCTTGACTTGAGCACGCGCGTTGGATCAGCTGGCACAAAGAACCATTGGGATGGAAGGTGATTTCATGGAAGGTATAAGGCAAGGAAAAAGACGGTTAATGATCACGAATAAGAGTATGATTTTACCCCCTGTCATGTACAGCATAATTCTTCTGATGTATTATAGTTATTTCGTTCTAGAGTATTCCCTTCTGGCTTGTTTCTCCAGTCTTCGTAACCATGGTCCAATACAGTTCTGGATCATGATGAGCTTTGGGGCTTTTGAATCAGTCTTGGGCATCTTAGGGGGTGGTGGTTTATAGAGTCAGACAGTACGTGAAAGTTGTTACAGGCGAATCACCAGCTCGAAGCCTGTTGCCGCGATGGAAGACATGCTGTTCAAGGATACTGTGCCATTGAATTCGAAAGTAGTCTGTCTAGTCCTTGGATGATACATTGATATGTGTCATTGATTACCTAGCGGGACCACCTTCAATCACATGCATGGTCATTCAAACGACGATTTGACCCCTAGGACCATGCTGCACATATCCGAGCGGTCAACTTGAGCATTTGTCTCTGATAGCCTTGGCTGCCCCGATGCGAGATGTTGGTAACACCCAATCACAAGGCAATCCGGACGCTCCGTGGCTACCACTTTGCCATCCTGAGAAAAGATGGAGCTACTACTCCTCACGCGTCACTCGACAGCTCAGCTAGTTCAGCCCTGTAACCGGGAAAGATGTATTGGTATTTGCTTACTGGGGCGGTTCGCGCAAGAGTGATATTACGATTCGGTAGGGAGACTGACCTGGAAAATGCCTATTAACTAACCTTCAAATCCGGGCTCTGGTGGGTGGAGAAGGATCCAGGTAGTCAAACATAGAGACAGCAGGCGGATGCCGATGCAGGCACAAAGGCTGTTTGTTCGCAATCGATGTGGAAAGCATCCGTCTCTTCTATTACGCCCCTATGCAAAATGGGCCTTACTACGTAAACTCTATGCGGACAGAAAGCGACCATAATCATCTAGTCTACCAATGATATACACCCCTTTTAGCTTTTAGTGTTATTCCGGCCAACTAGGAAGGGAATCTTTTGTCTGGAGCTAGGCACCGGTATGTACTGACAAGCTACCCCGGCCATGACCAAAGAGTTTCTCACGCTTCATGCATAGGCCGGCAAGAAGCATGACCCCTCCAGCAACTGGTACCAGAACAAAAGTAGTCTGAATTGCCCGCGTGATCGCTGAGATGGCCTCCAAACGCAGCTTGCCTTCGAGTTTGTCGAATAAGTCACTGGAGGCACCAGCAACAGCATTCTGAATGTCGCTGTCAGAAAATCCCTTGCCAGCCAATATTGAACTCAAATTTCGGAATGCCGTAGACCGAAAGATCTGGCCAGCTATAGCCAGGGCAATGACCTGGGAGCCAATTTGTGCGATGCTTTGCAGGACGAGGCCAGATCCAGCGTCCTTGGTTGGCAGGGTGAGTGTCGTAACCGCGAATCCTGACAGCATGGCCAGGCCAGTGCCGAGGGCAATAACCACCATGAGGCCGTAGACCGTACCCGAAGGAGTTTCGGGGTGTAGGTAGACCATGAGAAGTGCACCCCCGATGGTAATAAAGATAGACGATATGACATACATGAACATGTAAACCTTGATGGTGCTGAGGAAATAGCCAGACGCGAGGTTGATGGTGATACAAACAACTAAGAAAGGAAGCAAACGAACAGCAGCAACCAAGGCACTATCGCCACTGACAAATTGGAAGTACAAGGGGACAAAATACACAGTGACATAGAGGGATGTGATACCGGCAGCGGTGGTGATGTAGAGAAGTACTTGTGTCCGCTGGCGGAGTAGCTGAACAGGATAGGATCGATTCTCGACGGTGGTGAAGAGGGGAATGCTCTGTTGGACAGCATAAAGACCTAGTGCAACTCCAAAGACAACAAATGTCGCAATTGTACGTCCGTCTTTCCATGGCCACTGGCCACCAGCCATCGTGAGAGCTAGAAGGAACGAGGTCCAGACACCAGCTCCGAGAAGAAATCCGGCCCAATCTAGACGGCCTAGGCGAGCCCTGATGCTAACCCCTTGGATGGGATGATGAGACGGTAGACATAAAAGGTACGCGGGAGCTGAGACGGCGCCGAGAACCAGGTTGATATAAAATGCCCATCGCCAAGTTGCGGCGGACACAGCGAAAGCACCTCCAATGACAGGGCCAAGGATGGCACCAACACCCCACCAGAAGCCTATAAGAGCCATATAAAACCCACGCTCCTCTGGGGTGGTGAGTAAGGCGTAGTAATAGAGGGAGCCGAGATATATGCCGTTGCCACCAGCACCGGCTATGACACGGCCAACGATGAGGGCATCCATGGTGGGAGCACCACCGCACAGTGCAGAGCCAACTTCGAAAGTTATGACAGAGACGAGAAATATCCACCGGGTGTTGAACATGTTGTAGAGGGCCCCGACGGGCAGGATTGCAACGACTGAGCCGAGGGGGAAACCCGCACCAAGCCAAGTGAGCTGCTCGACATGACCAAAGGCTTCGACGACGGGGCCCTGGACGTCAGCGGCGATAGTGGTATCGAGGCCGTAGAGGAAGCAGGTGATGTAGATGGCGACACATATAATCAACCATCGCAAACCACGGATCTGCCGCGTATGTTTCTCCTCCGTGACACCGACGGGTGTTGGCTCTAGCTCTAGGGTGTCCGAATCAGAGGGTATCCCGGTCGTTCGTTTCTCATGTGTAGGTTGCTGTGGGCTGTCTACAGACATGTTCTCGACTTCAATTTGAGCCATGCCTGCTATGACTGGGGGAAGTGGATAATCTCAGGTAGCTAAAAGATCTCAGTGACAGACGAGCAATACGTAGCAGCGATTGCAAAACGTGCTGGTTTGTGGTCACATCACATGAAGGGGATGAAATGCATGCAGAGCAGTCAAATACAACCAGAAGTCCTGAGTTTAAATAGATCCTTTCTTCAGTCACAGATGAATTTGCAGACTCCATTGAAAGCTAGTGGATAAGGTCACCAACATTTGTCAGGATGTTGACACAGGTCAAATCTGAATCATAGTGGTCTGGTCTACTTGATTGCAGAGCCTCTCGAAATCAGAAAGCACCAGGCCCGCGGAGTCTGCAAGCGGAGGCATGAGAACGGGCTGCATTCTCGAGGGAGCGGCAACTCTTAGTCATGCACCTGAGTGTGGTCTGTCGTGGCGCGCGAGTGGATTGATGTGATTACAAATACGCACCGCGCGGAGCACCAACGGAGCCTCGCCAAGACACCCGCTGACACTCATTGCCTGATATAATCAATCCACCTTGACGCACTTTCACCCCTATGTCCAGCATCCATACCTATGCAGATTAACAGCTCTAATTTGAGATTTGATGCTTATGTCGATAACCCTAGAGGCGGCGCATTGTTGACCTTGAACCAAGGCGTTGCACGTAACGATGGACACATCAACGCCCCTGAGAAAGGTGAGGCATCCCATGAACGTGGCCTTGCACCACATCTGTCTACTTGTGTAGTCGTTGCTAATACACAGGCCCTTTACCGCGGGGCTTTTCATCAAAGACGTGCGATAAGTGCTACTTGCGCAAAATAAGATGCGATCGCCAGCGGCCCCGCTGCTCTTACTGCATTACAAATGGCATCGAGTGTACATATGCCGCTCCGAGTCGTCCGTCTCGGCCACGAAATCGACCCCGGAAGCGACCGGCCGCAACCAACACCATCGAGACCCTTTCAGGCATAGCCAACTTGCATGCGTTTGTGGAGCAGTTACAAGCCCAAGTGGCTGACTTGACCCAGCGCCTTGAGAATACCAAAGATAGTCCGGCTGCGCTCCGACACCAAGAGCAGCTGCAGACTCTAGCACCGTCCGTCGCAGCGCAGTCAAAGAAGTCTACGCCTTCGCCGGCCGCGCCGCCCATATCCGCAGGCATGAGCGCGCTATATCGTATGGATACCCGCGTGCCTGGTTCGGATGCCGCCACCATGGATTTGCCGCCATATCGAGAGGTTATGCTCGCTATCCGCGTCTTTCTTGACAGCTTCAATGCTGTGATGCCCCTATTCGAGCCCAAGAACTTGGTCAAACTGGTCAATGACTGGTACGCCGCCCCACAGCAGCGAGATCCGGTATCATGGGCCGCCATCAACGTCGTATTGGCTTTGGCCTACAAGCAAAACCTAGCTGGTAGCTACGGTCTTACCGGTGGCGAAGACCTTGCCTTCTTCCATCTAAGCAGAGCCCAGTCAGTCATCTCGGCAGTGATTCTCGGCGATACGGTGCTGCTCAATGTCCAAGTCCTCTTGGCCATGATCATCCTGCTCCAGGCATCCAAGGACCTGAAACCGTCCCTGATCCTCATCGCCACGGCGATGCGTCTAGCTCATGAACTTGGGTTGCATTCTCGTGCTTCAACGAGCAACCTCGACCCTGTTACTGCCAGGCAGCACTCTTATGTTTTCTTCATTGCTTATATTCTCGACAAAGATTTGAGCATGCGCGCCCGGCAGCCATCTATCCAACACGACGACGATATTGATATCGATATGCCTACGCCTGCAGCTAGTCATGATAATCCTTTGACCGACGGTGGTCAAGCCGATCACGACGCGCTCGACATTATCCCTGGTGTAGTAACCACGCTCACTGGAGACGCCAGTGTAAATTACTTTCTTGCTCGCATCCGGCTCGCTAGCATTCAGGGGGGGATCTACGACTATCTCTACTCGGCGCGGTCCCAGAGTCGTAGCACAGCGGAGCGCGCAGTTGCACACGAAAGCCTCGTTCAAGCGCTTGAGCAATGGCAGTTGTCCATCCCTCCTGAGTTTGCCGCGGCCCTAGCTCCCCAGAGCCTATCACCCACAGTCCTCCCTTTCTTCTGCATTCTACATGCTACCAGCTTTGCCTGTGTGACCATGATAAACCAGGCGCATGCATGGGATGAGCAGTGGGTGAAGAGCCTGCGCAAGGCTTGCAAGGAGTCGGGCAGGTTGCCGTTACCGTCGCGCTGGGAGTCCTTGGTACAAGATGCCTGTGATTTCCTGAACCTTTTTGAAGCTGTTCCCAGAGGCTATGGCTTGGTATGGTAAGTGGACTCGAACCCATTGACTACATGCGCACTAGTTTTGAGCTGGGCAATCTCTCACGGGCTGAAATCGGATAGCTAACAGCTAGCCATGATGGACAACAGGGAGACGACTTGTCCGTATTTGACCGCAGCAACGCTGCTGGCTGCCAACAATGCGTCTCACCCACTTGATGACAAAGTTCCAGAATACATGGGGCTGATTAATAATGCCGTCAAGTTCATGGATGATCTGTCAACTAGAGGGACGATTGTGGACAACGGACAATTGCATATGGTTCGCAGGGCGTGTATCGAGTTGAACCACAGTGTACTTAGGCAACGGGATCAGGCATTTTTCACGAGACTTAGTACCTTTGATATTTTCTAGTGTATGTAGATGTTTATTTCTTGAATAGAGGTAACCTTGGATTTTAAGTTACATGAAAGAGGAGATTACAAATTTGAGCGCAAAGATTGCCGCAACTAAGCCTCGAAGCATACGAGGTCTTTCCAGCGTACGATTCCAAAAGTGATCAATCAACCGAGACCGACTTCCGCATGACTAAAGCTCGCATAGGATCTGCATGCATTGTAAAAAGCACGAGCGGCGGTCCGGCGTGAATGCGGAGGGCTGCGGAGCCACCTCCTGGGCCTCCGCGCGGAGCTTGTGCTAGCTGACATTACATATCCAATTAAGCACGGCAACTCGCCAGCCAGTTATGGAATCCAAAGAATTGGCTCTGTATAGTAGAGGCAGCTACTGAGACAAGGTTGCTTATTCTTTAGGCAAATGATTACTTCCAAAGCGATGAAGAGCACATAGGAAATACTTAGTGTCCACCTCATGTTTATAAGCCACCATTGCGCAACTTCCAAGAGCCGATATTCAGCTCCCAAGGACCACCGTACAATCAATTCAATAGTACTTCGATTCTTCAGTCCAGATCTGTTAGTAGAAAGCTGAGTTACATTACAGTCTGACAATATCGACCTTACATTGATCCCTATCACCTGTCACCCAGCAAAAACGATCATGTCCGGAAGCACCCCTTTCCCGTCGTTTACCAAGACCTGGCACCAGAAGCCTTATGCTCAGATCTCTCCATCCCGCCCCGAGCTGAGTGCCACAGGCAAGTTTGTGGTGGTCACTGGTGGCGGCGTTGGTATTGGACTCGCCATTTCCATGGCGTTCGCCCAGGCCGGCGCCAAGACCGTGGCCATCCTTGGTCGCCGACTAGAAGTTCTGGAGGCTGCCGCCAACCAAATTCGCTCAGCCAATTCCGCGGATACTACCACCGTGTTATTCGAGACTGCCGACATCAGCAGGCGAGATAGCCTGGCTGCCGCCATGAGTAGCTTTGCTCAGAAAACCGGGGCGAAAATCGACATACTAGTCAGCAACGCTGGCATTTTGCCCAACACTAGCACCGTCATCGAGTCCTCCGTACCCGATATACGCGAAGGCCTTGATATCAACATTCTTGGACCGCTCAACCTCATCCAGGCGGCAATCCCACATACGGCTTCTAATGTTTGTATTTTCAACATCTCGTCCGGCATCGGCCATTTGCCGGCAATGCCTGGTGGCACATGGGCCTATGCTGCAACCAAGATGGCCAGCGTCAGGATGTTCGACTATCTCCAATTCGAAAACCCCGGAATGCACATTGTTAATATCCAACCCGGTGTAGTCGCTTCGGCGATGAATACCAAACATGGTCAGATGCCACCAATGGATGAAGGTAAGTGGCTTTGTCTTGCCCCTCCGAGTAACCCTCAACCCCGGGTTCAGGGCTTCAGCTGACCTCAGGTTGCATCTGTAGCTGAGCTTCCCGGCAATTTTGTCGTTTGGCTTGCTTCTGAAGAGGCCAAATTTCTAAAGGGTCGATATGTCTGGGTCAATTGGGATGTTCAGGAGCTGAGGTCTCGCGCAAACGAGATCGAGGCTACGTCTCTCTTACAAGTCAAGCTGAACGGTCTTGACATGTAGGTATTAGGAATCAAGCTGATGTAATGTCTCCTTGTCGTCTCAGAAGCTATTTACACAGTTTGCACTGCTTTTACAAGGTGTCTGGTAGTGGGATGGTCCGTGAATACTCTTGAATTCAATTTTCTAGCCCTAGATCAAGAACAATTCTTTCACCACGCTTTTACATATCGAATGCACTGGCAATCCTATTCAGACCCTTCTCCAATATGTCCTTCGGTTGAGCAAATACTATGCGGAACCATCCTGGCACCTCACTTCCTAGCTCATCTCCATCAATGATGTACACCTTCTCGGCGAGGAGTCGACGTTGAACCTCCATGTTCACATCAAGATCACGTTGAAGCTCTTCGGAATCCACCGTCAACTTTTCCTTGAGACATTTGATACCATTACATGTCCCTCCCAGATGATATCGAGTCTTATCCTGCCGCCGTCTTGACCATGCTGCTCCCAAATTGGCCCACACGAACAATCCCGCATTGGTACCCCGGAAGAAGGGAATGGCGAACTTATTCAAAAAGGTCGCTATTATGGCATAGTTCTCCCCAAGGCGCCTGCGATTCTCAATGATGTATGCTGTGACGAACTCGTGATCCTCCAAGACCGTACACGCGATATAGTCGAGGAAAGCAGCTGGGTAGCAATAAGGAGCATGTGCGTCGAGGGCGGCTATCAAAGCCCGGTTGGCCTGAGAAATGACGCAGCCTATGCGCAGGCCGTTGCAGCCAAAGTCCTTGCTCATGCCCCAGAATACGTGCAGCAGCGCGGGGTCGATGATTCCTGTGGTATCAATGGTGAGAGTCGACGTGAATGGCACTGCCTGTCGGTTCTCCGGGTTCCGGAAGGTGCTCAGGGCATACACTTCATCCACGACCAGGTGAATCTGGTATTTGTGGCACAACCGCATCAATGCAGTAAGGACCTCCTTTGCGTAGCACCGTCCAAGGGGGTTGTGCGGATTGCAGAGCAACAGAGCTCGCACCCGTTGAGATCTTGCATGCGCATCAATGATCGAACTTTCGTATATGGACACAGCAGCAAGTCCAAAAGGATCGACTTCCCCAAATGACACTGGAATTGTGCGGATCTGTGCTCGATCGCCCAGTTCAGCTGGGAAAGCCCCATAGTAAGGGCGGCCAAGAAGGAAGGCATCCCCCGGATCGCCTAGTTCGAATGCACAACGCTCGATAGAGCCCGTTACCCCATTCGAGACACTTATGTGACTAGCATCAACTGGGGTGAATGGGGAGAATATTGAGTTGATGAAGGAAGCCACCGCTGCCCTGAGCCTCGCGCTTCCGTTAGGGCCCTCTCCATATGATAAGGCAGTACGTTGAGGATCAAACTTCTTTTTGATATGTGCGAGCAGCTCGGCCTGCATCAGGCCGTTCTCTGCAATACCCAGATTGATGAAGCCGTCTGCGCATAGATTAGGACTGTAAGTATTGGCCATAATCTCCCAAAGGACTTCTTGCCGGCGGAGTGAAGCCGCCATACCTCGTGCGGACAGCATTTGAACGTGATCCAGACAACAAACATCAGAGTTAAGAACTTGGCTAAAAGCAAGTCAAATAATTCAACATTGGTGCCTATATTGAGACAGAAAGAGATTGATGAATCTCGATCAATAGCGTCATGCAACCATCGAAGCGAGCTGTGTGTACTTCGTGAACATGTACCACGGCCGACACAGAGACCTCTCTGAGAAGTCACTATGCAATACACCCGCACAGACTTCTTCCCACCTGCTATTCGGGCATTGGGAAAATCAGGTCAACCAGATTCGCTCTGAATGCATGTTCGAGTCCGAGACTCGGTCTCCTCTTTGACCAATCACTAACCAAGTTCCTTGCTGCAATTCTCCAAGCTGTGACCTTGACTACTGCGGTACGTTTGCAAATGCACCTGAAACAGTTCATTTTCGGTCACCGCTAGAGGATCATTTCTCGTCGGCGTTAATTTACCCTTTGTGGCTCGGTTAGTGAACCTCATGCAACGGCACTGACGTGACAATGGGCTAAGGGATTAATGACTCAACAAAGACACCATTGATCAAGTTATCAGGCGGTGAGCGGTCGCAATACTAAGAGCTGCAGAGGTTGCGGGAGGAAGATGGCAGTCCAGTCCGGCCGGTACATCTTTGTCAGATCCCTAGAAGGGAAAATGCTGACAGGGGAAGTCTGTACTGTACTGCTGCCAAGATTTAGGATGGGGACTCCATGAGTCTAGCAGCTCCGAAACTGAATTGCTGTCCCTCTTTGCTGATCGCCGTGGGGATAGATGGACGCAATTGATCCAATGAGATTGAAAGTACTGGTGAATGCTCATTGCCCCTTTTGGAAGGCAAATGTTGATGCCGCAAGTGACGGGATAAGCTTCCGAATGCAGTTCTGTCGACCGTAGCGCATATGCAGGCCTCTCTCGTCAGATCAAGGATTAGATTACCACGTAGCGAGATCCTCGCAGATCAACTTGTACCTGTACCTGACATGGGCCCGGAATATCATCTATAATCTTCTTTCCTGTCTAATGACTTATTCAGTCGTCGTAATCGTGTTGTTGATCCATTTTAGATCGGGACGCAAAACAGCAAGGGTGATTGGACTTGGTTCTCATTCTGTGCGTTTGGGCAAGTCTGCTGGGTATGCTTTTCCTCGCCTGCCGAGAGCTACTACCACAACGACGAACGTGCCCCCTTCACTCTGCGACATTGAACGAACTCGACTATTCTTCAGGCACCTGAGAGAATTACGGAGGGAAATGGATGCTCACCCATACTGCGAGAGCGACCACACGTTTGGGCCAACGGTGACGGGTTGTAGAGGAGACTTTGACTTTACTGTCAAATTTGAAGACATTGTTCTATGCCTTCTCCCTGCTTTAGTTTTCATTGTGTTTGGGGCTCTGATGCTCCGCCACGTCTGCCATGCTACCCTTTTGATCAAAGGACTTTCATGCCTTCTGGTGGTAAAGCTGGTACGACCATTAACTTCGAGTACCTTGGATATCTGTAACTAATGCCATGTAATAGTCACTGGGACTAGCATATTGGTCTCTCAACCTTTCAATCCTCATTATTGGCGTCGAGTTTAACCACGAGGCAAACTGGTCGACGACAGCTCACTCAGTGTCTTTTCTCTTGTCTTCGTTATTGCTACCCCTAGCGGTATTGGAACACCGGCGCTCAGCAAGACCATCATTCCTGATCAGCACATATTTTCTTTTCACGATTCTGTTTGACGTTGCCCGAACTCGAACACAGTGGCTCATTTACCTTGACACCGGGAAGCATTTACTATTGGCCAAGTTATATACAGTGACAGTTACGACAAAAGCCGTTTGGCTTGTGGCTGAAAGCTGGCAAAAGTCATCATCACCAGAGCTGTGCCTCGAAGAGAAATCGGGCCCTCTAGATCTTATCACCTATTCATGGTTGAATCCGCTCTTTTGCACCGCTTACTTTCATGTGTTGAGCCTAAAAGAGCTTCCCAAGCTTGATCGCCACCTTGCAACCGATGAACTTTACAAATTATTTTGGAAGAAGGCTCGACAGGCCCGCACCGACTGGATGCGGGAGAAGTTTGGATTGGCAAGGCTCCTGGCCCGAACGCTGCTATGGCAGTTGCTCCTTCCTATAACTCCAAGACTGGCCCTTGTAGGCTTCAGATTCTGTCAGCCTTTCCTGGTTCATGCTCTTCTTGCTCACCTGGAGAAACCTCTGGAACAAGAGTCTTCGTGGACAAATGTTGGATACGGCTTTATCGGTGCGACTGTTATCATCTACTTTGGAGTTGCCATTTCGACGGCCCTATATTGGTATTGTCATGAAAGATTTCAATCCATTGTTCGCGGTGTGGTAATCGCGACTATTTACCACAGGATGACGGAGATGCTCTCTGCCGACGTCAGCGACTCAGCGGCCGTAACACTGATGAGTACTGACATTGAACGCATCCGTGTGGGTTTGCTTAACCTTCACGAATTTTGGGCGACCCCCATCGAGGTCGCACTCGCAAGTTGGTTGCTCCATGGCCAATTGGGTCTTGCCTTCATCGCACCGCTGCTCGTCGTAGTTTGCGCAGTTGGCTTCTCCTTTGTCCTCAACCGCTACATCGGACCACGCCAAAAGCGGTGGATGGAGCGCATACAGACAAGAGTGACTGAAACAGCAGACATGCTGGCGAGCCTGAAACAGCTCAAAATCTCAGCCCTGGCCAGCTCAGTGGCAGACTCCACACAGCAGTTGCGAGTTGAAGAGATGCAGGCGGCTACGAAGTATCGTAGGCTTTATGTATCGAACATGATCTTTGGCTTTGCACCCATGGCACTCTGTCCTTTGGTGACGTTTGCCGTGTCAGCTCGCAACTACGATAGCGGCACCGTGTTCACATCTTTAGCATACCTGGTGTTGTTGGCAGATCCTCTTGGGATTTTGTTTGGGGAGATCCCCTATCTAATCGCTGCATTCACGTCAATGGGAAGGATACAAGAATTCGTTGCCAACAAGAGCCGACAGGATCGTCGGCTTTTAGGTGGCGCATCGTCCATCCAGTTGACGAGGGACATCGGCTTCAGAGTTGGTGAGAGCACAGGTCCGGGCATCGCCGTTGAAAATGCAACGGTTGGATGGATCGAAGGCAAGCCTGTTCTGCAAAATATCAGCTTCAGGGTACCAGCCTCCTCTCTCACTATGTTGGTTGGTCCAGTCGGCTCTGGCAAATCAACTTTGTGCCGAGCGCTGCTGTCAGAAGTTCCATTCGTTGACGGGGATACGAAAATCAGCACAACTCTTGAAAGCTTTCGATCTGCCGTTTGCGAGCAGACTCCGTATATATTTAGCAGCACGGTCCGTGCCAACATCATCGGGCCATCCGACTTTGACGAAGTACGCTACCAGGAGGTGCTAGAATGCACCGCACTGTCCGTAGACTTCAAGACACTGCCCGAGGGTGATGGCACCAGCTGCCTGGCCCTCAGTGGAGGCCAAAAGCAACGAGTGTCGATTGCTAGAGCGCTGTACCACAACGCCGCATTGTATGTGCTGGATGACACATTCAGTGGTCTTGATGCGGACACGGAGCTCGAGGTCTTCATGCGAACACTGGGCCCGAATGGAGTCCTCACCCGTCGTGGGTGCACGGTCATCTTTGCAACGCACAACATTAAACTGCTCCCAATGGCACATCACATCATCGCCTTAAATGCGGACCAAACCATTGACTTCCAAGGCGACTACCGAGGACTCACAGCAGCAGGACTCCACACCACTGTGGGCTGTTTTGAGGCTTTCACCGAGTCGAAAGTGGCAACTCAGCATGATCTTGACCAGCCGGAAGGTCTAGACTTTCCGACTGAGGTAGCCGGCGGCACCAGCTTTTTGTCCGAAAAGGACAGAATGATGGGGAACTCTGCAGTCTATCGCTACTATCTCGCAAGCCTTGGAAAAGTCTCATTTGTGGCATTCGTGCTTTTTGGTCTCGGATGGGGCTTCTTTTACAACTTTGGATATATCTGGCTCAGATTCTGGTCGGGCGACAGGGAATTAAACCACTCGAATGCATTTTACATCGGCCTATACGCAGTGTGGCAGTCGGCCGGCTTGGCATCAATTGTACTGTGCTTCTGGACCTCATACACCATGATGGCGGCAGTCTCTGGCCTTCGGCTGCATCAGTCTGCACTACAGGCTGTTATCCACGCTCCGCTGTGCTTCACCACGGCCACTGACATCGGAGTCATCACCAATCTTTTCTCGCAAGACATGACACTCGTGGACAATGAGCTCCCAATGGCCATCACTAACTTGTCCCTCGACGTCTGCAATGCACTGGGGCTGGCCGCCATCATTGCGACATCGTCGCCGTATTTGGCGATTGCTTATCCGGTGCTAATAGGCGTCTTGTATTTCGTCCAGAAATTCTATTTGCGAACATCGAGACAGGTGCGACTACTAGACCTAGAGGCCAAGAGCCCTTTGTAGTAAGTCCAGCCCTTGCGGTAAAAAGGCTGGTAGATTTCAGTACGGGAGCTGATCTATTCAAGTACACACTTCCTCGACATTTCTAGAGGCCTGCCAACAATCCGAACGTTTGGTTGGGTGGAGGCTCGTATCAGCGAGGCAATTCGGTTTCTTGACGATTCGCAGAGACCAACATATCTTCTCGCCATGGTGCAGCGCTGGCTGCTCTTTGTCCTTCATTGCATTGTTGCGTGTCTCGCAATAATAGTGGTTGCACTGGCTACTCAAACACACTCAGACACCTCCGGATTCACGGGCGCAAGTCTGGTCGCTCTCATGACTTTTGGTGATATTCTCAACTTCATCATTCGCTGGTGGACACAACTCGAAACATCGATAGGCGCCGTTACTCGGCTGAAAGCTCTGAGCGACAATGTGCTTCCTGAGGGTATCAAAGATGAGACAAGGCCCGTGCATCTGAATTGGCCCAACAAAGGCGGTATCGAACTCAACGATGTGTCAGCTTCATACCAGTAAGTCAATAAATCGCACCCAACGATCGGATGGAGAGTAATTGACTTCCTTCAGAAGCCTCGGCGGAGGAGGCGGGATATCTACGGACTCCCAAGAGCCCGGGTGCACCCCGCATCTGGTGCTCAAAAACATCTCAGTCTCGATCACGGCTGGAGAAAAGGTTGCGATTTGCGGTAGGAGCGGAAGGTGCGTGTGATGTGATTTATATGACAAACGAATAAGTCGATGACTAACCTGCTTCAGCGGTAAATCGTCCCTGATACTCCTATTGTTGCGTATGCTCGACCCTGTATCCTCAAGCTTCAATGATATCATGATAGACAATATCCCTCTTCACTCGGTCAACAGAGCACAAGTTCGCGAGCACATTATTGCAATGTCTCAAAACGCAGTCTTACTGCCCGGTCGCATGAGCCTGAAGCAGCAACTGGACCCGCTCGGCCTCTCAACCGCAGAAGAGTGCTACTCAGTACTACATCTTGTGAGGCTGAGCGGACTAGCCAGCCGCGCGACGGAACTAGAAAAGCCGTTTCATCAAGAGTCACTTTCTGGAGGACAGAGGCAGCTGTTCAACCTAGCTCGCACGGTTCTCCGTGGAAGGGCTCGCACTAGAAGAATTGGGAGCGAAGAAAAAGTGGGTGGCCTCATTCTTCTCGATGAGGTTACTGCAAGCGTGGACCACGACACTGAGAGAATCATACAAGAGGTCATCATGAGCGAATTCGAGAAATATACCGTCATAATGGTGAGTCATAGGCTACAGGTAGTGGCGAGATTTGATACGGTACTCGTCATGGAGGATGGACAAATAGTTGAGCGTGGAACCCCACGAGTACTCGCAGCGGATAGGGTCACTCGTTTTGGGCAGTTGTGGTGGACCGCAGGCAACTCAGTCTTGGATTAAAACACAAAGCGCAATCGTGTTCTTCCGCAGAGCTCGCTTTAGAATCTATGTGTTTCTGAGGAGCCTGTTTGCTCTTGGTCAAAGTTGGCTGCAGCACTGCAGTATTGACCCTGTAACCTTGTTTCGGTCAAACCCAGCTTCCCCAACAAGCCCTTGGTGATTCGGATTTCTCGGATAGGTGGATGGCAAGGCAACATTGGCAGCCGTGATCATACAACGCACTTGGGCAGACACAATGGTGGGGTTGTTGCCAATATGCACACCACTTTGATTTTGTAGGCACGCTTGTCCGCGTAGGTTATAGAATACGATCTGTGCTTATTAATGATCGTATTGATGCTACCGCAGCGTTGCCTCGCACTCCGATTTGTGGCATCCATTCCACTTTAATCAGTCTAGTGCTGACTTTATGTAGCGTGCTTCAAATTCCATGAATCAGCACATCTGACAATTACCGTTGATATCACCAGCGTTGGCTATGCTTCGACCATTCTTAATATACGTGTCTATCACGCATGCAGGGTGGGAATCACGCAAGAATTGTCCGGCTTGCATTTTACCACTCTGGAGCGTTATATCTGATATGTGGAATGGGAATGGCCCTTGCGCTGGGATCATGTAGTTCTTACGGAATCTGGTTGAAGCGTGTCCAACCCCTACAGAAGCCTTGTTTAAGAGCTTGGTTGCAAGCGTTTACTATACGCTCACGTACATGCAATTTTTACACCTCTTGAATTTATAATGGGGTTTGCTTAATGGTCATACTTGACATGGAATCCGACAAACTAGAAATTATTGGATGCACTGTGTACGAGCCGCTCGTAGCCTATGGACGGTGTCACGAGGCACTTATAACCATCCGATATGATGCTTCGAGGCCCTTCCAGAGCTGACAGACAATTTGAAAGGCCAATGCAACATATCTCGTGGTGGTTCCAAAGAGACGAACATTGATCGGGGGAGGCCCAGTAATACGCTCAAGTGATAATCGGCTGGTGGGGGAGTCTCCGATCTTTCGGGGCGTATTTCGACAGAATAGTATATGCCTCATCAAACATCATGGGAGACTTCTGAAGATTGTTTTATGGATCACTCCCCGCTCAAGGCCATCACTTAAGTATATAAATGAGAGTTCCTGCGCTTCATTCTTAGCATTGTTCCATCCAAGCCGCAGCTGTTCCAGCACAAACACAAGCAGGCAATGAAGTCAAACGGGCTCCTTTCCGCAACTTTGTTGGGCGCCCTCTCTGTTGGTGGTGTTGCCGCAGGCAAGTTATGCCAAGATTACAAGATCCCTATCACTATTACGACGGAGAATGAAGTCTTCGGCTTGCCTCGATTCCAAGACAACTTTGATGTTGCCGACTTCATCGATACAATCTCGAGCCGAACACCCCCCACAGACATATTCTCCGGTTCTGTGAACGAAACAGCATCTTACACAATAGCTGCAACATTCTGCACTCCAGATAGGGGAGCATTGGCTTCTCACAAGAGCACTGTCCTAATTGCTACTCACGGCCTGAACTATGATCGCGGGCAAGTCATCTATGTTTTACAGATATCTAATCAAAGTTTACTAACAACATTTAGTTATTGGCATCCGCGGATCCAATCAGAGAAGTACAGCTTTGTTGATTACGCCGTCGGCCGAGGCTACTCTATCCTCTACTATGACCGTCTCGGAGTGGGCGAATCTACGCAGTAAGTTACCGCAATCAGTCTTGAGAATATTCTACAACATGCTCATATTATCAATGCTAGGGTGTCTGGCTACAAGATCCAACTCTCTCAACAGGTCGCTGTGCTGCACAACATCGCTCGCCTTGTCAAGGCCGGCAAGTACGTTAGTGACATCGGGGTCCCTAAAAAGGTTGTCTATGTCGGACATAGCTTTGGCTCCTCTATCTCATTCGGTGCACTTGGTCTTGAACCGACTATCGTAGATGGAGTCATCCTTACAGGGTTCGGTTTGAATTCATCCTATATCAGCCCCACCGATTTCGTCAAAGCCAGCCAACCTCGCATCGCTGCCATACAACAACCAGGTAAATGGAAGCAATTGGACACGGTATGATGGGAAACCTCATGGACATAGACCATCAGTTGTCTGATCCAGTTACTTAGGGCTACTTGACCCCTGTTGACCTGTTTTCCAATGTCAACACGTGAGTCAAACCTCGCACTCCCTGATTCGTCACAGACTCTAATGGATCCGCGAGCAGGTTTTTCAAGAAACCAGATTATGATCCGGATATTGCCATATACGCAGATGCTAATAAACAGCCATTTGCTGTGACTGAGCTCCTGACAGTGACTGCTTTTCGGCAGTTTCCCTATAGCTTTACAGGGGCGGCCATGGTCAGCAACCATTTCAGTTCACCGATCAGTGTATCCATGGCTGACTATCTTCAAGATCATAACCGGAGAGTTTGACTTCATTATTTGCGAATCCAAGTAGGTGATCTTAGGAAAGCTCACACATAGGATACCTTGCTAACCAGCTCGCACTTAGCTGTAACGGAGCGCTCGAGGTACCCGCTGCCGATATTTTCTCCCATGCAAGGCCCTTCAAAGCTATCAGCTATCCAAAAGCTGGCCACGGGCTCAATTTACACCTTAATGCCCGAGATTCTTTCAAAATCATTGTGGACTTTCTTGGTGCTAATGGGTTGTAACCGGAACTGGAATCCATTCTCATGCAACATTTGCAGATGGCAGACTGTGGCGACTCGCGTTATATGGATACAGTTGCAACGGGATCATACCTAGCTTTCAAATTCAGAGCCTACCTAGCTTAGGGAGGTATGAAGACTAATTTTAAATCTGTCATTCCTCCAGCTGAAATGGTCACTGGCGATCTTACTGACACAAATGAGATTCTTTTGATAAGCTTCCCAGGTTGCGGAGTACCAGCTCTCCGCCCAAATAGATAGTATCAGTACATACGTAAATTTAGAAGGTAAATGTATGACCTTTTATCCACTGTGGCCTCGTAAGTTGTCGTCAAAGAGACATAGATCTGCCCCTATCATGAGGCGCAATCGGGAAGAAAATATACATGACGACCACACGGACGGGAAGTGCAACACACCCTTCCAGACTAGCTCTGGTAGGAAAAATTGAGAGCTTCATCTGGTTATGTTGAGCATGGAACTGTCTCTTTCGTCAATTTATATGGCGTAACACAGGCACAGGCAATACCTAGTTATTTTCTAGAGCCACTATGTTCGTGTGGCTGTTACCTTTTGGGATGGGAAAGACTTAGCGTTATCCGTCCAAGTCAAATATCAGGTTGGGACTCTCTCGACTAAATAAGGTCGAGTGTGGTGAATCATGCTTTATTATCATAAAAGCACTTCTAACTAATATGGTTTACTATTTTGAAGGTGTCCAGTAGAAGGCACATTGCTATTGGACAACATGCCTTTCATACCAAGGCAGGCCATAATTATGTACACTCGATACTCTGGAGCCGAGGAGGGGTGGCAGACACAACAGAAGGCGGCCCGGAGAGCCTGCCAGAGCCCGGCCTGTTCAGCTGAAGGCACATTAAGCCAAAAAAACGAGAAATGATGGCCAGATCGATAAGGTGCCCGCTTGGAATGGGCGAGGGAGGAAAGCCAAATTAGCCTATCAAAGTTTAGGTGGATCGCTTCGGCCGAGGCGATATTGCTTGTCTGGTAGTAATATCCAAGTACCTGGCCTTTCATTGCTACAACTTTTTGACTTAAGGTAACCAAATACAATAGCATTCCAGCTACTGCTTCCTACTGGAGCACCTGTTCGATAAGTAGATGCGATGCAACGTAGTCTAGATCCAGACGCTCAACACCCTTTGCTACCTTGTTCATACATAATTCTTTGCCCGGTAAATCCTGTAGAACTAGAGAATTCACATCAGTATCAGATCCGAAGATTGTTGCTGGGGAGGGTTACTTAATTTGTGCAGATCAGTCGAGGAAGGTGTGGATAAGCACATTGCATTTTTCCCGACAAGGCTCAACAGTTGAGTCCCCGACAGCTCAGATAGTGCTGTTGGCTGTTGGAAGGAACAACGCCTCCAGAATTCTGGCAAATTAACTTATGACTGCTACTTCGCTTTGGCCTCATCTTCGACCTTACCCCTCTCCTGTACGACCTTGTACTACCTTCTTGAACAGTATACCGCGTCTTGAAATGCTAGTGCAGAGAGTAAGAGTACTAAAATTAGATGCCATAACCGGGTATCGGAGATATCCGAGTCTGGGCCGCTGTACGGACAAATGCATCGGATAATCACTCATGGGTGGAGAGCGTAAGACTGGTACGGGGGCTATAAGATTGCTTGGTTTTCAGGAGGTTGCACATCTTCACCACTCTTCTCACGGGCACTAATTTGGTTCAAAATTGTCCTTGCAATTGCTCATTGGAATCTGATCTTCACGCTTCCGGCCTTTTTCAAGCTTCAACATGCACCTCAGAATCCTGATTGCCCTAGCAGCAGCAGCTGTCCCTGTAGTACTTGCCAACTTCCAGGCAATGTACGCCCCGTCCACCGTCATTCCAGACAGCCCATTCAACATCACCGGTCAATTCGCCCTGTCGGACAAAAATGGTGTTCCCATTGCGGCATGGCTGGGCATCTTTCCCTTCAACAGCACTCGTGACCCTGGTTACGTGCCAGATCGGAGCTATGGCTCACTAGGATTGACACTCGCTCCTTTTGATGTCAGTGAGTATTATGTCCACTGAAACTATGGCTGCTAACCTTGCTAATAATATGTCCCTGGTAGCTCGTGTATATGGGCTGCCATATTATTTCACCCTGGAAAAGTTCATTGTTTCCAAGGATAGTCTCGCCAATTCGCAATCCTTCTATCTTCAGTGGTTCCAGATCATCCAGTATGGTGTCCTCAATGAGGTTGAGGCCGAATCCTATCTTATGGGACCCATTACTGCTGGTACACAGGTCAGCTCCACGCTCGTTCCCGCAGTTCTGAAGAGGTTTAGAATTGAAGATAGTGTCATGGATTAACAACGTGTTTCATGATTGTGATCTCGCCAAGGGCAGGTAGTTTGATGAAAGCCTAGAACAAGGTAGCTCCTTGGTTGCATCTTGTCAAATTAGCTGAGAACAGTGCTCTGCTCAAAGGAAAACGTGGTAGTTATCCTAGTATCTTTCAATCACAGAATCCCCTAGAGGCATTGGTTGCATTTACTTCCGTTGATTCGTGGTCTGGGAAGGCGTGGGAGTCTTGTTTGACCTGTTGCTTCCAGAACGCGAGGCCGGTGTCGACTACGCAGCAGGATGGAAGACTTATGGGTTTGACGCGTCATTCTCTAAGACTGAATCATTGGAAGCCCAAGCTGCAGTTCGGGTCTAGTTTACATGGCCAGCCATGAAATTTGGACATGCATGATGTGGCTACTACTCGGAATTCCAGATTCAGCTTACCATCACAGAAAGCTTTGACTTCGTTTTCATCTGAGCTTCATGTTAGCTGAGATGAAGAGTCTGAATCTTCAATAAGCCGACCGGCCGTTCTATCTTACACCAATTAACAACAAAATGAAGGTTTGTATTTTCCATAAAGTTTCGAGCTTGCACCACTAAACTAGTCTCGACACACGAAAGTTCGTCCCTCTGCCCTACAAATTGCAAATCAACCCGTGCACACTGTGAATGCTTGCGGGACTTCTTGGAATCTTCGAACGCTCAGACGGCGCAGGTACCCTGTGATAAACTCATCATTCAACGCTGGCGCTGGATATTTGTCACCTCCAAGGACATGCTTCCCGGGCGGGAGAGCTTTGAACATGCTTGTCGCGTTCTCCTCCGTGTAGCCGTCCAACACAGCGGTGATACGCGAAATCGGACTAGTCGGGTGTGATCTAGCATGGTCCAGTGCCCGGTGCTTCCATATCTCAAAGGGGATAATTTCACCCGGTGGGCTACCAGCAAGATCACACAATCTCTGAAAGAACTGCCTGCAGGTTGGAGCCCGAGTGCTCAAAAAGTCAAAGTCGCAACACGATCCATGCGGATCACGAGTCGCGATGGCTACGATTGTCCTGGCCAAGTAATCGACGGGGAGTACGGCTGACATATCAGCATCCACTAATGGGAAGGCGCCCATCTCGAGACATCCTGTGATCAGGTTGTTCAAGAAGTCTCCGCGGTCAAGTCGGAAATGCCCAGATGTGGTGGACGCCGTAACGTATGGGAGGCGATAAATTGCTGCTTTAGCTCCACGCCAACGGGCAGCTGCCACCAATCTCTCAGCTATGTACTTCGAGGTCCCATAGCCATACTCGAGGTCTCCTTCTTCAAGTCCTAGACCCATGTGCTTGGGCAACGTCGATATGGTAGATACCAAATGGATCATCTTTGGCCGGCCGCGCGATGCCAAACGCAGGACCTCGTGGGTGCTCACAATATTTGGCCCGACATAGTCTTGCAGTGGCCGTAACCAGTCGACCAGTGCACCTGAGTGACAGATGGTGTCGACGCTGTCAGCTAGCAGATCAAATGCTTCGTCTATCATACCAAGAAGTGGCTTGGCAATATCACCAGCAATCGGCTTGAGCAATGGTGCAAATGAGCTTTCCCATAGATCCTGGGCTTTGAGAGTTTTCACCAGGCGCGCTTCGGCATCATTGGAACATCCAGCCCGGACCAGACAATAAGTAGTGATGCCCTGCTTAAGCAACTCATGAAGAATAAAGACCCCGACGAACCCTGTTGCACCCGTGAGAAGGACCGTGCGGCACTGCGCAATGTCTTTACGCGATTCGATGTGATAGTCTTCTGGAAATATAAAGGTTTTATCGAGGAGACCTTGGCAGATTGCATCGAGGTTCAACTTGCCCAAAGGTGGCTGTGTAGGACTATCTTTCGCTTGTTGTAACTCGGACAGCAGGGCCTGGCTGAGTAAGCTTAGATTGGAGTGGAAAAAGACGATATTAGTCGAGAGCGAGAGGCCCGTGAGGGTTGCCAGATGATTTCGCACTTGGACTGCTGTCAATGAGTCGATGCCAATATCTTTGAGTGGACGGTGCACTTCGACGTCGAGCGGGCGGGCAAATCCTAATGCCTTCGCAACCACTTGTTGGACCATGTTCAGAACAATAGTTGGGTGCTTCTCAGATTCAGTCTTGTTCAACAACTCTCGGAGACTCTGGCAACTGCCGGCTGGACGTTGGGTACTATCCCTGTGGACAAGGATTGAGCTAAGAAAAGGCGGTATGGCGCCACCTTGCTCCTCGAGGTAGAGTTGAAGTCTCTTCAGATCAAGCACAGCTGCCATTGTCAGGGGACGCCCGCTAAACACAGCTTGTTGAAGCAGCTCCAGTCCCTCATAAGGTGATAGAGGGTCCAGACCATACTGAGAAAGGTGGGCCAGTGTACCTTTGCCAAGCTTGGAGACCATGCCGCCGTTGCCTTCCCAAGTCCCATAAGCCACAGACGTAGCAGGCAAGCCATTGGCGCGACGCAAATGAGCTAGGACGTCTAGATACGTGTTGGCTGCGGCGTAGTTGGCAAGACCTGGCATGCCCATGACGCCAGAGATGGAAGAGAACATCATGAAGAGGTCCAGATCAGCATCTTTCGTTGCCATATGTAGATTCCATGCCCCATAGGCCTTTGGAGCGATTGTAGTCTCGCAACGCTCAGGCGTCATAGTTGAAAGAACACCCGAGTCCACAACGCCCGCGGCATGAACGACGCCCCGCAGAGGTCGATTCTTGCTGAAGCACGACACTACCATGTGAACGTCGTCTGGACTCGCTATATCGGCTGCAAAGACATCAACCCGGGCGCCCATGGTTGACAACTCAGCTACCAAGGCATCGGCGTCCGAAGCTTCCATACCGCGGCGTGAAGTCAAGACCAAGTCTCTTACTCCGTGGTGATTTACAAGCCAACGTGCCACACGTGCACCAAGGTCTCCAAGGCCGCCAGTGATCAATACTGCTCCATCTGTACGCACGAGTGGACGCACAGTCATGGCAACTTGTGGAATCGCATCGACAGAGTGCAATCGCGGAACTAGGACGCTGTTCCTCCGAACTGCGCATTCAGGTTCAGCGTTGAGCATGAGAGCAGCTTGCACAATCGCTTCCGCCGATTCCGACCCAAGATCGACCAGCCGCAAACTTAATTCCGGGTGCTCACTTCGAGCAGTCCGCATCAGACCCCATAGCATTGAAGTTGGTCCAGGATCCAGGTTGCGATCGTCAAGTTCATGGTCTGTTCCCATTGCTTGGCGGGTAACCCATATCAGCGGGGGAACGAGCTGGACGCGAGTTGCCGTCTGCAGTTGTGTCAACGCATGCCCCATCAAGTCCCGTGTCTGCGATAGCATGCCACGTTCCAAGTCCCAGAGGCACAACAGGCCGTCCAACTTGGTGCCATGCTCAATGCTTCCGACATGGACCAGTCGTGTGCCTGTTTGCGACATTGCACTTGTCACACCCTTTGTCCATTCTGAATCAGAAGTTAAATGAGGCTTCAACAACCCCCAGTTGCCCCCTGAAAGCACTTTCCCGGTCTCGGTGGTTTGCCACACGACGCTGAATTGATCGCGTGGATTTCGAGTAACAGTAGCTAGATTGTTGCTGTTCAATGGAGTGGTAGGTTCGTCTTTGGGCGTAGGGATAACGCGGCGGGCATGGAAGAGTCGTTGGAAGGCATAAGTCGGCAACTGCACACGATGACAACCGAAAGGTTTGAAGTAGGCAGGCCAGTTAATCCACACGTGTCGCGTATGTAGATGACCAAGACTACGATGCAAAGTCGTTGTGCCATCGTCGCGGCGATTTAGGGATGATAGCCAAGAGATCGACTCGCATTGAGGATGGTCTGCAAGGCAAATTGCGCCCATGCCACAAAGCACCTGGTCTGGCCCTAGCTCAAGGAAGATATTGACCCCTTCGCGACCTAAGGTACGGATACCGTCGTTGAAACGAACTGGCTTACGCACTTGGTTTACCCAGTACTGAGCCGTTTCCAGTTGACCAGGTTCTGCGATACTGCCTTCCACGCTGCTAATCATGCGTAAACGAGGAGAGCTGTACCGCACCGTCTCAGCAACTGCTCCAAACTCGGCCAGCATGTTTTCCATATGACGGGAGTGGAACGCATGGCCTGTGACGAGCAATGTGGCCTTACGTCTCTGCTGAGCGAAGCCTTGTGTCATACATTCCAGGGTCTTCGACCGGCCCGAAATCACCGTCTGCATGGGGGTATTGTACGCGGCGACGTCGACATCATCCTCAAGACCCAACCGTGCAGCAGTTGCAGTGACTTCGTCGCTACTAGCCTCAAGTGATACCATAACGTGGTCCCCGGACTGGGCTTGCATGAGGCGGCCACGCGCTGCAACAAGCCGACAGGCATCGGATAGATCGATGATGCCGGCCACATGAGCGGCTACTATCTCGCCGAGGCTATGACCCAGAACATACTCTGGCGCGACGCCCAAGGACTGCCACACTCGCCACAGCGCCACCTCAAGGGTGAAGAGGGCCGGCTGGGCGAAGTCCGTGCGTTCTAGCAACAAAGCCACGGCGGTGCCAGGCTCCGCCCACATGACATCGAGCAACGGGACTTCAAGTTCCGGATCGAACTTGCCAGCTACTTCATGTACTGCTTGGTCAAACACAGAGGAGACCTCGCATAAAGTTTTACCCATGCCTAGCCACTGGCTTCCTTGGCCGGTAAAAAGCATAGCCAGCTTAGGTGTACCAGTAGGCTGGGCACCATTATGAACAAGCAGCGCTGCAGATTGCGAGCGAGCTGCCGAGTCCAACTGCCCCAGAAGGTCGGCCTCATCTCGAGCTTCCAGTACTAGGCGCCTTCGAAGATGAGTGCGGGTGGTGGCCAGGGAGTAAGCCACGTCCAAGAAAGTAATATCTCCATGGGCGTTTCTGATGTGTTGCCCAAGACGCTCGGCTTGCATCTGCAGTGCTTTATCGGTATCGGCTGAGAGGAGAAATGGTAGGGATGTTGGCAATCGCGCAACGGACCTCACGCCATTCACAACTTTGGTGTCTTCTGGCGCTTCTTCAATGATCTGGCGGAAAAATGTCAGTGGTCAAGCTTTGGGGCATCTCAACACTCTTGGTTTTTGGTTTTGGGGTATAAATGTTGCGGGGTGTACGTACGGCATGTGCATTAGTGCCGCCAATGCCAAATGCGCTCACTCCTGCTCGACGTGGGCGGCTTCCCTGAACCAACCACGGTTCCTTATTCAGTACGAGACTCATATTGGCGCCTTGCCAATCAATAGCAGGAGTTGGTTTGATTATGTGCAAGGACTGCGGGAAAGCCCCATGTTGCATGGAAAGCACTACTTTCATGAGACCTACCAGGCCGCTGGCAGCCTGAGTGTGGCCAATGTTAGATTTGGCCGCTCCGATGCGAAGAGGTTTCTCATGCGCACGGGTTGGACCAAACACCTCGGCCAAGGCCGTCCCTTCGATCGGGTCGCCCAGTTGAGTGGCCGTACCATGGGCTTCGATGTAGTCTATGTCACTCGGGCGGATCTTGGAAGCCGCGAGGGCCCTGCAGATCAGTCGCTGCTGGGCAAGCCCATTAGGCGCCGTCAATGTCGCACTCCGGCCGTCATGGTTTACCGCAGATCCACGTATAACGGCATGAATAAAGTCGCCGTCGCACTGGGCGTCAGATAAGCGTTTAAGTATCACAGCAGCAGAGCCTTCGGCCCATCCCGTCCCTTCCGTATCTGCCGAGAAAGAACGACATCGCCCGTCTTGTGACATTCCACCCAGTCGAGAGAACTCCACATGAAGCCCCGGATTGAGCATTAGGCTGACTCCCCCCGACACAGCCATGTTGCATTCGCCCAGACGCAGTGCAGTGCAGGCCATGTGAGTTGACACCAGCGATGAGGAGCAAGCTGTGTCTATGCTCATTGCTGGACCTTGAAGTCCGAAATAATAGGATACGCGCCCGGAGAGAGTCCCGCCAGCCGATCCCGTCACTGTGTGTCCATTCAAATCTTCCAGACTCCGAATCGCACCAAGATTGAGACTCTGGTGGGAGAGTATGTTGCTCGCCCCAATGTAAACACCAGTTTGGCTCCCTCGGATCTTTTCCGAGGTATAACCAGCGCGCTCAAACGCTTCCCAGCAGACCTCAAGCATCATATAGTGTGATGGGTCTAACTGGCGTGCCTCTCGCGGAGAAATGCCAAAGAATGAAATGTCAAAGGAGTCAATTGAAGATAAAAATCCACCTCGGTGACAGTAGGGATTGGCTTGACTTTCGGGCTTGGATGTAGGAATCCAGCGATTTTCAGGTACGTCTGTGATAACGTCCCTTCCCTCATCGAGAACTTGCCAAAACTGCTCAGGGGTGCTGACATTCCCGGGGAGCCGACAGGCCATCGATATGATGGCTATATCCTCCTCGCCGCCACTCTGCTGAAGTGGCCGTTTGGCTTCAGGGTGTGTGGTAGCATCAGAGGACCCCGATAGATATCCTGCCAGCGCCTTGATGGTGAAATGTTGGAACAGCTTGGCTGCTGGAATCGGGCGTCCTACTAGAATCTCGAGCTCTCTGTGGACGCGTACCACCCGGAGCGAGTCCCCTCCCACTTCAAAGAAGTTATCATGAATCGTAATATGACCGTGTTCGAGAACGTCAGACCAAATCCGGAGTATCTGCCCCTCTAGCTCGGAACTAGGGATTAGATCTCCTTTCGTGGTCTCAAGCTCCGCTGCGGGATCTGGGAGGGCTTTTCGGTCAATCTTTCCGCTAATAGAAACCGGAAACTCTCTGAGTTCAACGAAGAAGGCTGGAACCATATAAGCTGGCAGCCGCTCTGCTACCCAAGGGCGAAGCATATGGCTGAGCCGCTCTGGCACCAGTGCGTGAGCTGGCAAGTCGACACTTGTAGGCGGTGCTTGTTTGCGCACACAATAGGCGACAAGTCTGTCGTCCCGGCCGATGACCACTGCCGCAGAGATATCCTTGTGGGCGGAGATTGCGGCTTCAACGTCGCCCAGCTCAACTCTGTTGCCGCGGATCTTGACCTGTCCGTCCATACGGCCCAGAAGGGCCACGAGTCCAGACGGAGTAAAGCGGCCGAGATCACCGGTGCGGTACATCAGGCCCGGATGAAATGGGTTCCGGACAAAGCGAGAGGCGGTGAGCTCCTCATTGTTACGGTAGCCACGTCCTAGACCAAGCCCTCCAATGCACAGCTCCCCAGAAAGGCCATCCGGGATGGGCGACATGTTTTCGTCCAGTATATAAAGATGCGTGTTCTCAATGGGGCCGCCGATAACCATATCGTGATTACGACACACCTTCCACATGCTTGAGTACACGCTGGCCTCAGTTGCGCCGTACAGGTTCCACACCTCGCCTGCACAATCGAGCAATCGATCAGCAAGCGTACAGGGAAGAGCCTCTCCAGCACACAAGATCTTCCTAAGTCGAGTTTGACCGTGCCAACCCGAATCAAGAAGCATTCGCCAAAGAGTGGGTGTCCCCTGCATCATGGTGATTTGGTGGCGGTCCATGAGTTTGACGAGAGCAGCCATATCTGACAAGTCATCCCTTTCAGCCACAAATATTGTTGCGCCCCCTAACAATGGTAAGAACCAGTCGGCAACGGCCATGTCAAACGAAACAGTCGTTACAGCGAGCAGGCGGTCTGTTGCATTGCAACCTGGTTTCTTCTCCATCGATAGCATAAGGTTTGTAACTCCGGCATGAGTTATTTCGACACCTTTGGGTTGACCTGTTGATCCTGATGTGTACATTACATACGCGAGATCGGAACACTGTGGTCTAGTGTTGCGAGAGCTGCTGCTCGAAAATGCTGCGGGCGTGGCGTTCAGGATTTCGTCAACAGACGCACAGTAAGCACCACTGAGAGATGAAAAGGTTTCTTTGTCGTTGTCGTTTATGATGATCAACTTGGGAGAAGCATTCTGAAGCATCTGTCCAATGCGCCCAGCAGGCAAGCCCAGCTCAATCGGAACATAAGCAGCACCTGCTCTCAATATTGCCAGCAATACCACAACGAGCTCCGCGCAGCGATCCAACGCCACGGCCACAAGGTCTCCGCGGCCGATTTCTTGCATAACGAGAGCATTAGAGATACGGTCCGCAAAGAGATGGACTTCTCCAAAGGTAAACTTCGTTTCACCGCACACAACGGCAACTTTGTCGTAGTACTGCTTAAAGGAGGGTTCGAGAAGCTCGTGGAGACATAACCTCAATCTCGGCGAAGTGTCGGGATTGTCCAGGCCGTTCCCATTCGGCGTTTCACCACCGAGTGTGGCATGTGAGATATCGGTATCCATTGTCCTTGTAAGACCTCTAATCAGCAAAAGGATTAGATCTATTCTTTAGCCAACGATCGTCATAGTGTCTAGGAGAATGTTTCATACATATACATACATGCTGAACAGACCTCACTTGAAGATGTTGCTCACAGTAAATATCACGTGCTTTGAGGGAAATCCAGATGCTACAGAATCATTGCCAATAATTACTCCCCGAGAGCCCGCCTGGGAAGCACAGTGCAGTCACCACTCTGGACGATACCATATACCCTGGACATCAGTATCTTTGGTCGATGCCGACATGTGCCTTAGGTACCATGGATACGCGAATGCATTGCTAATCACCGTTAACGTCGAAAGAATCAGTTCTCTCGCCAATAAACGACAATTTTCGAGCATGTCAAAGATTCCAGGTGAGTGTATCTGCAGCCATGCGCGTAGCTCTAGACTTCCAAGCTTTACAAGGTACCAGTACCTTTCTTGCCAAGAGCACAATGGATTGCAATGCAACACCAGTTGATTGCATCCTGCGAGACCTGCATATTAACTTTAGATGGACCCTGAAGTCGTGTTTGAGACTGGATTTTGCAGCCCTAGCGCTGGTGGCGTTACAACACTCAGAGAGGAATCTCCAGTTGATACACAAATACGGTAAAATAAGGCCGAGGAACCCTTTCAACACACCATGAGATCAACACAGAGCTATTCGGCCTGGATGGAACCTTCCTGTTTTACAAGAGTAGCATTGCATGAATCTGCATCGGCAAGTTCGCAAGACTGGTCGTCCAGTTCTGAATCTGGCAATATTAAGCCCGAGGAAGTACGAAATTAGCGACAGTGGGGCCGCAAATGCAAACAACAACAACAAGCCTCGTCTCCACCGCAGTTGCTCGGCGCTATCATCACGAAACCGGGGCTGTATCGGCCGATGCTGAGAGATTTGGTTCTCATTGCTGCTGATGAAGGATCATGTGAAGCTTCAATTCGCCACTGAGAAACTACGTTCAAGCGCGCTCAGCCACCAGGTCCGTACTGGGCCAAGTGACCTTGCAGGCGGTGCTGACTGTCCCAAAGGACACTACACGGCGCCCTACTAGGTTCTAGACGAGCCCGGTGCTTGCATTCTTTGAGGTGACAGCTTTACATCCTATCCATAACAGTCTGTCCTTTGACTATAGCCTCAATAATTAATTGATGAGTTATTGTCATAATTGTCACCAAAGACTGATCATGGCTGTTGTCATCGTTGCCGGGGGCTTGGGTGACTTGGGTCGTCCTATCATGGATGCACTCTTTGAGAGTGGCCAGTACGAAGCTTACGCGATGTCGAGAAAGGTAGGATGAAACAGCTTTGGCCGTGATTTTATAACATCAATCGTTGACCACGCAAAGACAGAGTCCAGCGGATGGTTGGAATACCGAGCGTACCTCACCACTGACTGGCAAACGATATTTCCCTATCATCCAAACGGATTATATGTCTGAGGATGCTCTGGCTGAGCAACTCGCAGCGAAACAAGCAGCTGTTGTTATCTGTGCTCTCCCTATGGAATCAGACGCGACATGCGAGACTCAATTGCGACTCATTCGCGCCGCCGATAAGTGCTCCAATGTCAAGCGCTTTGTCCCATCCGAATTCAACGTTGAGTATGACGTGGGCGACGACATTCTTCCTTACCCCGAAAAGAGATTCCATCTCGCCGCGCGACGGGAGTTGGCAAAGACAACATCGCTCGAGTACTCGTACATTTATCCGGGCATGTTCATGGACTATTTCGGCCTACCGCGTGTGGCAAGCTCGCTTCGTCCGTTGTGCTTTTGTGTCGACGCGGAGAACGGACAGGCCATACTGCCAGGGGATGGAGAAGGCCGTATGAGCATGACATGTACAGTCGACGCTGCACGCTATCTGGTCATGGCTCTCCAACTAGAAAAGTGGCCACGAATCATGAAGGTCGTGGCAAGTACAGTCTCAATGAATGAACTTGTCAAAATCTTCGAGAAGACGCTTGGCCGAAAACTCGAAGTGCGCTATCAGCCTGTAGAGAAATTGCTCAAGCATGAAGCGATTGACCTACCCGTCAATATCGCCATTGCGGAGAGATTCTCTGACCGATTTCCTCAGGGCATCAAAGGGATAGTGGCCGATCTTGAAGCGTCAGTGGCACTTGGAGGGTATGACCTAGATAGGCTTGGCGAACACCTCGATCTTGTCAAGCGTTTTGAAGGAAGGACTCCGCCTCCGAAAAGCATTGAGCAATTGATAGAAGAGGCGTGGAAACCATCATAAAACATATGGAAGGACAAGAAGGCATACAACATCAACAACCAAGTTCTCATTATGGTGCCTTAATAAATGCGTTGTGCAAAGCCATTACGAAGAATCATCGCTTCTAGCAGTAAACCTCATCCACCTCGCCATAGTTGGTCTTCCATACCCCCGGGCTGTCTTTGAGAAATTGAGATCGAAATCCGATCATACGCTGTCCTCGTGGCGTGAGTGTCTTTGCAATGTCTCTGCTGACAACGAATGGGTATGCCTCCTCAGGCGTTAGGTAGGAGCACTGGAAAACCATGGCCACACCTCGTCTAACAAAATTCTTCGTCCTGTTGGCACCACCACCATGAACAACCTTGCCTGTAATGAAACAAGCATCACCTGCTTCCATCTCGGCTGGGATAGTGTCTTCGGGTGTTCCGTTCTGTGAAAAGTCATCCCACTTGTGACTACCGGGAATGATTCTTGTCGCCCCGTTCTCGTCCGTGAACTCAGTCAGCGCCACAAGGAAGTTACAGCTAGCCTCGGGTGCATCAGGACCACAACGAGTAAAGATAGGGAACTGCCACTGGTCTCGGTGGAGGGGCTGGGCCTTGCTTCCAGGACCGATGTCAATGAGCTGGGCTGAATTCATCCAGTAGCCGCCCGCATCTTTGAAATAAATCTCCTCACAGATTTGGTGGATCAACTCGCACTCGAGAAACTCGTGCCGAAATGTTTTACTCACGGCTACCATGCCGTTAAGCCGTTTCGTGTTGTCTCCGTGAAACTCCTGCAGCCATTCTTCAGACTGTTTTGAGCCTGTCGCCAGCCTATCTATAGCCGGCTGGACCTCTTCGTTCAGACGACGAACTTGGTCTTTGGTGAAGAGACCCTTGATAATGACACCGCCATCCTCATGAAGAGCGCTCAGGACTGCATCACGCCCTTCGGCCAGGTCGACTTGCTTGAGCTTCGCTTGTCCGCTAGGCATGGTGTGAGCACGTGCGGGGGGTGTTTCCTCGGCAGACAACTAGGTTTGGGCCGTCGGGAAGTCGAAACACCATCATTATGCCGAAGCAGATGTTGTTCTCTCTTCCCAGTCAAAAGCGGTGAAGGCCCTTTCTATCTAATATCATAGTAAATGAACGCAATGCCTTATTGGCTTACGTTCGTTCTGCATCAATAACATTGCGGTGGGTCATGCAATGCATTGTGCCCAAGCCAAGCCCTAAGGCTACATACATCCTGGAGCTAGAGCTGCAATCCAAGTGGAAATCCGTGGAACTTCCCCTTTCTGATCTGTAACGCCGAGGCTGGTCTGATCCTACCATCCCTTGTGGATTGCACGGATCCCATGTTGAAACTACCTTCTGCGTATGTCACTCCACCGAAGGAATGAGACATGTTGGGTCTGTATATTCATAGAGAAGCAGCTAGTTTTAATTCCGATACCATCCAAATGCCAAATGATTTTGGAAGAACCAAAGAGCACAATAGTATCTAAGAGTTATTGGAAATGCTCAGATTCTGCAGAATGTCGCCCACAGACACTCGCAAGTTCATGTGAGCAGTAGATAGTAATCGGAAGGCCTCCTTGATATGCCTCATCATTTCCTTGACCACACTCTCGCGCACAAACTTCTCGTCAAAGTAGACCGCAAATCTCAGCTCATTTTCGCGCACAGATACATCGACTGTGAAAGGGTCACCCCACCTTTCGTGTTCATCAACCACCGTCAACCCCATGCTTGCCCCTATTTCTCCAAGAGGAGTATATGGATTGATGTTCATGTTGAGAGCATGCCCCAAGACGTCTTTGAGGTTATCCAGCTTCCTCAACTCGGTGAACCCCATGTACTCGTAAGGCATCATCGCAGTGTTGGCTCGCTGATGGTTATAGAGTAGATCATGGACTCGTTGCCGAGGATCAACACGGACACGCAATGGAAGATAAAGTGTCGCCGGGGCCATGAGGTCTTGTATGCCGGCAACAGGGAGGTTGCGACCGGCCCGGTCGGAATAAAATACCACGTCTCTGCAGTTCAGGAGCCGAGAAATAGCCAATGCCACGCTACATTCGATGATTGTCGCCAAGGTGTAGTCCAAGGGTGGGAGGTGAGGTTTTGCTAAGGTCCATCTATGAATTTGCAGCTCCTTCACCTCGCTACCGATAGCCGCGGAAAGAAGGGCCTTTGTCGATGATCCTGCGAGATAAGCAGACCAGAACTGGCTTCCCAACTGGCGGTCTGCTCCGTTGACATACTTGATGAATTGACTGACTTTCGGCGGGTGGGTTCTGGGGTAAGACTGATTTTTGTACGCACTCTCTAGCTCCTTGAAGAGCATATCGCGCGAATAAGCATCATAAATCAGATGCTGCATCGTGAGCACGAAGTGACAGGGCTGCGTAGACTTCGTGATTGCCAATCGCAAAAGCTCGTCGCCAAACGACATGCTAGTCTGCCTATCCCAACGCACATAGTCATCTAGATTGTCAACCTCTCTCCAAGTAGGCGCGACTTCGTTCCGCAGAGCAGCTTGGTACACGCCGTGTGAGGTTTTGACGACGCGTGTACGAAGCTGAGGGTGGGACCTCACTGCGTCAGACCATATCGACTTGAAGAGTGGTATGTTAAAGGATTCGGGAAGTAAGAAAACAATCTGCTGCTGCCAGTCCCAAGGCCCAGAGCTGCCGCGGCCTAACTCGGGGTAGCTAAAGACATACTGTTCTTGCATCGAGTACAATGGAAATATGTCCTCGATGTCCTCTAGTCGTACTCCACACTGCAGAGCCGTCTCCTGACGAATTCCCAGCCTAACAGACGGCTCAAGCAAAGAGAAAGGGGCCAGATCGGCAGACTGCTGTAAAGAAACAAGCTCAGGTGCCAGATGTTTTAAGACAGGGTGTGCAAAAACATCTTCTGCAACAAGGACAATATTCACTCTTCTTGCCATTGAGATCATCTTCATGACTAACAGAGAGTCGCCTCCGAGATGGAAAAAGTTGTCGTCAGGCTGGATGGAAGTGGAGTCAATTCCAAGCACGCTTGACCACAGCTTTCGGAGCAGGTCCTCATTTTCCGTAAGTATGAATCCTTCTGCGTTGCTCCTCTCAAGCAAGTTTCCCTGGGAATTCGAAAATGCGGCCAGCCACCTAGCTGGGAAGCTCTCTAGGATGTGTCGTATCCTCTGTCGGTCACGTTTGCGCGACAGGGTGAAGGGCATGTCGTCAATGGGAACCCACAAAGTCGGCACCATAAATCCAGGCACCAGCTCCCTCATCTTTGGCTCAAGTAGCGACAGAAGACTTGCGAAGTTACGAGTTGTTCTTGGAGAGAGACTCATGGTCGCTCCGCATCTCCCATCGCCACAAAGGAGCGACCCCAAGGGTTCGGTAGTGTCCAGACACAATACTGCCAGAAGTTGTGTATCGTTCGAACCAAGCGGTACTGCTGCGTCGGCCAGTACGCTCTTGGCACGTACGTTGAGTGTTTCGAGAGCTCGGCGAATATTCTCTTCGACCTCTTCTAACTCCATCCTCTGTGCACGGATCTTCACCTGATTGTCAACCCTCCCCGCGTAGACAAGTCGTCTATCGGGTAATTGGCGGACCAAGTCCCCTGTTCGATACGCCCGATGCATCTCACGGTTTGAAAACTTGGCATTGCTTTCACGGACCGCATTCAGGTAACCCCGAGCTACCAGTGGACCTTCAATAACAAGCTCACCCACATCATCTTCAGCAACCGTTACAAACTCGCCAGATGAATTGTTTCTCGAAGGGTGCGTAACCCAAATTCGGCTCGCGACTGGTTGGCCAATCTCACCCTGGATATTATCATTCGAAGTTGGGTTCTGTACGACGCAGCTGACAGTACACTCAGTCGAGCCGTATATCAGTTTCAAGTCGACCTTGTGTTGCCACTCCTTAATGAGCGCAGTAGGCGCAACCTCCCCTCCAAGAATTAGCGTCTTGAGGGTGGGCAGGTTGTCTGTTGTCAGGTCCGGCACAGAGCTGACGAATGATGGAGTGAATTTCGCAAGGTTGACTCTCATACTGCTCATGGCTTCAACGACGTCTCTCCTGCGTTGCTCCTCTGATGGGATGCAAACAGTACCGCCCGCAGCAAGAGTCAGAAAGATGTCTCCGATGATTGGATCAAAGGCATATGAAGCGAACTGGAACGCTCTTGTGTGCGAGGTGAAACCCAGTGGTTGCGTGAGATGGGCGACGAATGACGACAACTGCGCATGCTCTGTGACGACGAGCTTGGGCTTTCCGGTACTTCCCGAAGTAGCCATGACGTAAGCGGCATCGCCGATGCTCGCTGGGCACTGATAGGTAGACTCGTCTAAGTCTGCAATAGTCCTCTCTGTGACGGAGAAGGCCCTCTGAACCAGGGAAGAGCAGAGCTCATAACAGCTTGCCGAGCATAGAGCAAATGCAGCATGACTCTCGGCAATCACCGCACGAAGACGCGATTCTGGCTGGGATATGTCCAGGGGCATAAAGGCACCACCGGCCTTCATGATGGCAAGCATGCTGACAACTGCCCATCGGGACTTTTCGAAAAGCAGCGGTACAATTGTTTCTGGCTTGACTCCCTCGCGTACAAGGTGACCCGCAAGACGTGTGGCGGTGTCATCGAGCGCTTTGTAAGTAAGGATGCCATCCCAGGAAACAACCGCCTCCGAATTGGGATGTTCCTCAACCTCGGCATGGACCAAATTGTGGACCAAGGCCAATGACTCTGGCAAACATCTCATATGGTGAAACGGGCTCGTGTTGTCGCAACTGTGGACATCGATCGAGCTCATTGTGTCTGATTGGTGCAACGATGAGTCAGGTATCACGCTGGAGATACGAGCAAAAGAGAGGAAAAGGTAATTGGGTAGCCGTAACTGTTCAGGACTGCAAGGATGCATTCGCCCTTTTTATATACAACGCAACTGCCTGAACTGACATAATCCTGGATGCCTTGTACAAGTAGAGACAGCAATGAAGTGGGGTAGGTACCTAGGTAGGTACTGCTCGGTTAGGTACTGTGAACATCACCTATTACAACGACCCACACACTCTGACCACAGAGATCAGAAGCAACTAGTCTTATAACGCCCAGATATATGTACCCAAATAATACGACCGAACCGACAAAGATATCTAAACAAAACTACACCTATCTTGCTCTTCTATTAGTTAATAAGCATCTTCCAGTTCCATTCCGAAAAAACATCCAACCAGCATGTGGCCACACCATTATCATATCTCTGCCAAACCTCTTGCAATGCAACTCCTAGTTGTCCCACCGCAGCGATTCCATTACGGGTCCGGAGGTCATCAAAGATAGACAAAACCCACGTCCTATTTTCAGACTTCTTACAGAATTGTCCAGCGGCTAGAAGTGGGAATGATCCAACATTGAAGAGCCGACTGCCGAATGGAATGTCTTTCATGATCGAAATAATGTAGTCGGACAGGTCGCATAAGAATTGTTCCTCGCCCAGGCTATCAGACAGTCCCGTCGCGCGATTGCGAAGGATGTGAGGAAAGAAACAATAGAGTTGTACGAGACCACCAAGACTGTACGCCTGAGCCATGACTGCGAACTGTTGTTCGGCCGGTGGATGGAGCGGCCGTTCGAACTGTGGTACAGCCAAGCAGATCGTATCCAGGAATTTCAACGTTTTGGGAGTCAAACCCTCACTCTCCTCACTAGTAATTGGCGTTGCAGGTTTTGGACTGTCTTCTCCGTTAACTATCCACGAGAGGAAAAATGCCTCGATAGATAAAACCTCTTCCTGGAGGCTCTGGGTGAGGCCATACTGGCGGGCCTCTCGTGCAAGTTCTGTAAGCCTTCCAATCCGTGGAAGAAGCGGCGCCCACGTCCCAAGAATGGGATCCGCATCTCCGTGGAAACCGGTATCATGATTGGCATTAGTGTGTGTCTCGCTGAGCGAGGAGCTCATCCCGGAATAGTCATCCACAAGACTTGCTAAGGCTTCAACCCAGCACATTGCATTCCGCATCGTCTTGCTCGTGCGCTCGAATTCGGATCGGTTCAATGATATAAAATGCTTTGCACTTTCAAGGTAGGTAGTACCGCAGGCGATCGGTACGAAATAGCTCTCCGTCATGCTGAGGAGGATGCAGGCGACGAAGTTACCCTCATTCCATTCGCCTTGATCGATGCTTCTGTGCAGAGCGGTCGTCGCCTGTGCACGACAGGTGAGCCCATAGTCTCTCATATGTTGGTCGTCAAAACTGTCCGCTAGGTGTATGGCAGCGATGCATGTTGTGGCATTGGCCAGAGCATCGGAAGCTCCGACCAGACGTTGGATGCCCTCACCGAAGGGGTTCGATGGAGTATCAAATATCGTGAAAATCGGTACCACATTGGTGAAGTAGTGGATCGAAAGAAATACTCTAAGCTCGTTTTCTGGGCTCAGGCCAGAACTTATGGATATAGGAGGGTTGAGCAATCCGTCAATAATGTCGGTGCCAGCTTCCGAGAATATTGATGAAGTTCCCCGAAATAGCGCGGTAAGAGCGTCAAGATCATCATCGGGATCTTGGTAGATGGCTGCTTCCGTGACGCGTTTGTCAATGTCCTCTTGAGGTCGTGAGAAGACACTGCTCTCGCCTTGCCCACTGACAACAGCAATGGCCGAGAGGTCACCGTTGCTACTTATAGAGGAGAAATCTTTAGTTGAGTGTGATTTGTTGTTTGTAGAGATGGAAGGATCAGTGTCAACCGAGGGAGGAGACCGGCTTGCTCTCGTCGAGGGAGTGCGAGTTTGACGTTTCCTCCTCTTGATCTTAGGACCATCAATCCATGTGAGGGAAAGGGACGAGTAGCCAGGACAGTCCTGACCCTTTTCCACGCAGCGGCGGCACGCTGGTTTGCTAAGATCACAACGCCTATGTTTGTCTTTGCATGTCTGACAGCCTGCAGATCGCATCATTAGCGCCGATCCAGAAGCTTCACGCTCGGGTCTTCAGTACGAACCAAGCCGAGTCTTCGATATTCTTGGAGGGATTTTTATGTCCTTGGGCAACTTAAACTCCATTCCGCAAGAGTCTCAGGCGCGAGGTCGGAACCACGGTTGATGTCAATATTAGTAAAACAAGAAACATTTGCGCAGTCTTTGGGGCAAAGAAATATTGAATGAAACAGGGTGCCAGGGGTGGGCTACCAAGTGTCGATCCACTGATAACGATCAGCCCTAGGATTGGGTAGGCCCTGGGGGAGGGGGGAGACACTCTATCTTCCACTAGGCCTGGTAGCTCGCGTATTGAGCATCCCACCTCGGATCCAGCACGGGATACGGTCTCTTTAAGTGCAAAACCATAAATCTCATATTCCTGGGTACGTTCAGCAAACGAGGCAAATACACAAGTTTGGTCCAGATATCAACTATTTGAACACAATGCGAGAGGAATGATGTGTTCACTTCATAACACATGTGACTCCGTGTTAATCTGTCGGTGATCAGAACGTCTAGTAAACGTCTCCCATCCCACTGCTCATCTTATTCATGCTATAGAGTGATCATCTTGTGGGTTACTTCTTTTTCTCACCAGCATTGCCCGATGCTACCCCATCGATATGAATCTCTACTACAGGACCATGATAACTTTTATGTGCCCTGAGTGTCCAATAAGTTCCAGCCAGTATCAGGCAAGCCCCAAGAATCAGGCAAGTGTAGTTCATGTTTGCCGCCGTGACGGGGTAGAATGTTGGGAACTCGAAGAAGACCAACGTGAAAAGAACCCAACATATCATCAGTCCATTCGACACCCACCCAGTGATGCCACCCATGTGAAATTTTCCCCGGCGGAAATCCTTGCGACCGCACAACATATTGACAAGTACTGGCGTGGCATACGTCAGGTTGTTGAGCACCAAGCCCGAAGAAATGAAAGCGCTGAAAGCAGTAGTGTTGCCAATGTAGATGCATCCTAGTAAGCTCAGACAGACGCCGATTGTAATAGATGCTTGAACAGGGACACCAGTTGAAGTGTTGACTTTCTTGAGCGAAGTGGAGAACGGCATGGCATTGTCACGGGCAAGGGCCCATAGCAGCCGCCCGGTTGCAACTTGGCAGTCCAGGAGAGATGGTATTGTGGCGAAGAAAATGAGCAGAGTAAGCCCCAAACCGCCAGCCGTACCCGCCGCCTGTCGATACATTTCGACAACCGGTAGACCTGTGTTGCTGGCTAGGATGGCATCATAGTCGGAGACGCTGAAGAAAGCATTGACGAGAAAGGCAAATCCCGAGACGAATCCGATTCCCAGGACAGCCAGCAAGGATAGCGGGACGTTTCGTTCAGGATCCTTGACTTCCTCAGAGTAATGTATGGTTGCGTCGATGGCAGCATATCCAAACGCAGGGTTGATGAGCCCGATGCACGCTGTAATGCCGTTACTGGTCCATCCCGTCTTGTTGATCCAGGTAGCAAATACTGCAGTAGCGGATTGTTTCGGTTGCGAAAGAGCCGCCATGACGATTATCGTGATAAAACAGGACGCGATGCTCCAGAAGAGAGCGAACCGAATGACATGGGGCATCAGGGCATTGCCGCAGATGCTATACACGGTGGAAATGATGGCCCAGGCTTCGTATAGAACAAAGATCATCCAACGCTGTTTCCCAGACACCACCAGTTAGCCAGAGACTCGAAGCGCGGCGAAGATTACTCACCTCGAATGCAAAGTTGACGTTCATTAGAATAGCCATTGCAATAATATATTGAGCCAGCATCAATACCGACCCGGCAGTACCGACAATCCATGCAAAAAGATTGAGATAGCCTGTAAGGAAGCTTGCCACTCGTGACCATCTCTTCGGAGCTATCACAGCGGCCCAGTGGTAAGGACCTCCTGCCGTCGGATAAGAACTGGCTAACTCAGCGAGAGACAGAGCCACGAAAGCATTGGCGATCGTCACGAATATGTAGCCATACAGGATCAGCGATGGGCCGCCTGAATAGACGCCGGTTACCAATGTTCCCGCGAGACCGGACCAGGAGTTTGAGGCAATGCAGCCAATGGCGATGACGGACACGAGGCCATACTGCCTCTTCAGTTGAGCGACGTGGCCAAGCTCAGCGAGGCGTATATTGTCTGCATCAGTGATGGGACTGATAGTGCCATTAGTGACATCAACAGCATCCGAGTCTGGACTCGGAGCATCTGATGCATGTCCCTGTTTGACACCCGCCATTCTTTGGATAGAAAAAGGGTAGAAAAGCTTGGACAATGAGTGTAGAAGTTTGGAAAGATCACAAGTAGCAGCAGATTTGGTTGGGGTGTCGAAACACTCACGGGGGTTTTAATGGTGGCGGCCTGATATCCATAGCTGCGTCCAGGCGATAGTGAATGGCACTTCACGAGAGCTTCTTCCGTTGTTTCTTGATGGGGGCCCATGGAGTCGGGAGTTGCGAGATAGTTTGATGGATGAATCGGGATAGGTCCGTGCCTTTTCATCGATGATAAGAGATATGCCGAATCGGGCGTTACATCGCCCGTGTTCTTATTGGTGGCTGGAAGGTGTTATCGAGCCAGGCCAAAGAGCACGCACGCCTCAAGGCACTTGGGACTTGAGCCGAGGGACTTATTCCCAGCGACGATAAGAGCTCCCTTGAACAGTACTGGTACAAGGTAGATATGCCGAATCGGGCTGTACGTCGCGCGCATTCTCATTGGTGGTGTGTGTCGGTTACCCCACAGTCGCCAATCTCCTATCTCGTGTGGTGGGGCTTCTAACATGTTCATTCCCGAGAAACCCATCAAGCATTATATCCACGCCAAACCAGCGTGACACGAAAACACTAACGTCTATCATCAAAAGACACTTTTGAGTCATTCCTGATCGTAACAGGTATATGTTTCCCTAAATCATGATTGGTGTGAGATAGGAAACACTATCAATGGAGGATGCTTCGAACAGTGCCATAAAACACCAAAGAGCAGCCAAAGCAGCTACTCTGTCCCGATCTCCCCATCATTGCTCTTCATCTTTACGGATTCTCAGTGCTGTCACTACATCGTTCTCAAAATGCATCCTTTGAGCCCAGTCAGGCCGGATGAGATCTCGGCGGTATCTCGCTTGCTGCAGGCGTCATTGAAGGGAGTTGGCCTTCGGTTCAAGATCATCGATCTCCAGGAGCCCATCAAGAAAGATCTCGTTCCCTTCCTGGAGGCAGAACGAACCGGAGCGGTGCTACCTCGGCCGCCTCCTCGTATCTTCTATGCTCTCTTCGATCGTCTTGACAATGGAAACTTCGTAAAGGCCCTTGTCAATGTCACCAACAGCCATATCATGAGCATTAGGGAGCTTCCCAAAGATCTTCATGTATGAGACCGAGATAAGTTCCGTTGCAAGCGGCACTGGGCGTTGAGGGTCTGATGCCTGACTTCATTTAGGGTCCCGTCGATGGCGACGAAGTTTTGGAGCTGGAAGCAATGTGCCTAAAACATCCCGACGTTATCGCTGAAATCGAAAAGCTCCAACTTCCACCAGGAGTCACCGTGTGCACAGATCCTTGGGTCTACGGGACCGACTCGGAATCGGAAACTCGACGGCTTACCCAGTTTTACATGTATCTCGTGGACAACAACCCCGAATGCAACCACTACTCTTTACCGCTAAAGATCTCACCCGTCTTTGACACCACCACCAAGACACTGATCAGGATCGATTATCTTCCTTCTGGAGCGGACGAGAAGACAACAGAGACAACACCCTGGAAGCCGACTAAGGCGGTCGAATTTGCACCAGAGCTCCTCACTGAGCCGATGCGCGAAGATGTCAAGCCATATATAGTTCAGCAGCCGGACGGTGCCTCGTTCACTATCGAAGATGAAAATGTTGTTCGGTGGCAAAAGTGGCGCTTCCGCGTGCGGTCAACGTACCGCGAGGGCATTGTCCTACAGAACGTTACGTACGATGGGCGAAACGTCATTTATCGCATGGCAATCAACGAGATGACAGTTCCGTATGGTGGTAAGTTATTGACTTCGTGGGCGTGTTTCCTTGGGGTACCTGACTAAGAACATCCCAGACCCTCGCGCTCCGTACCACCGAAAACAGGCTTTTGATGCTGGTGATGTCGGCTTTGGAGCTACAGCCAATGCCCTCAGTCTCGGATGCGATTGCCTTGGCCATATCCACTACTTTTCCTCTGTCCGCGCATCGTCCTCCGGAATGCCAGTTGATATGCCGAACGTGATCTGCCTCCACGAGCAAGATGCCGGACTGCAGTTCAAGCACACAAATTACAGGACGAACACTGCCACAGTTGTTCGCAATCGACAGTTGGTTGTGCAGATGATATGCACCCTGGCTAACTATGAGTATATATTTGCCTATATTTTCGACCAAGCTGGAGGCCTTGAGACCGAAATCCGGGCCACTGGTATTCTCTCCACCATGCCGATCGATGAGGGCATCACAGTCCCTTGGGGCACCAATGTTGCTCCCGGAGTGATGGCAGCGAACCACCAACATCTGTTCTCTCTACGTATCGACCCTGCAATTGACGGATACAATAACACAGCGTTCTTTGAAGAGAGCATGGCAATGGAGAGGGACCCAAAGCTGAATCCTTACGGAGCGGGATACGTGGCCAAGCAGACCAGCATCGTGCAATCTGGTTCAGCAGTCTTGGACACATCTAAGAACAGGGTCTTCAAGATTCGGAACGACAGTGTCATCAACCAGGTCTCTCAAAAGCCTGTCGCATACAAGATTCATGCCGCACCTTCCCAGATGCTGGTGTTTGGGGATGATACATATCAGGTGCGACGGGCTCGTTATGCGACGAAACCATTTTGGTTCACCAAATACCGCGACGACGAGTTGTACGCTGCGGGTGAATTCACGAATATGAGCCGGGCAAGCTCGGGCGTCGAGGTTTGGTCTGGACGGGGTGACAACATTGAGAACAATGATGTTGTGATTTGGCATAGTAAGTATAGATATCTTTTGCATCGAGAAGTTCACTGACGATTGATCCTCAAACATAGCATTTGGGCTCACCCACAATCCTCGCCCCGAAGATTTCCCTGTTATGCCGGTTGAGAGAATCAGCGTCACCTTGAAGCCGGATGGGTTCTTCACCAAGAACCCCGCGCTTGATGTACCGCAGTCCAGTCAACGGTTCAACAAATCTATTCTTCATCAGGACAAAGCAGAGCCTATTGTGGATACATCATCGTCCTGTTGCAGCACATATGTACCCAAGGCTCATATGTAAATAGGTATCTATAGATACCAGGCTCGTCAAGTGAGAGGAGAAATAATAGTAAAAGGGTTTTTGTTTAATTATTGAGTCGATTTGGACAAACATTGAGAACGAGGAGGGAAAGCACCTAACACCAACCTAAAACATCGTCAACTCTTATATAGAAGCATCAACTCACCTAGTCAAACAACAGGCTCAACTTGCTGATCAACCTAAGACTCTGCTCAAGCACTCTAGCACTCAAATAACACTGTCTCCTTTTGATCAGAACGCAGCTTGATTGATTCCCCTCCTCCTCTATAAGAACGTCCTTCCCTCTCTCTATTTATCTAGGTGCTAGGACGCCCCTAGCTTGTGTAGGTCGTCTGGCTGACTAGTGGTGAGGTTGATCAAGTGTTTGAGGAGTCTCTAAGCCTGGACATAACATCTGATATGACTTTCTTTCAACTATAAAAATCTTTTGACAACATTTCACATCAGGTGGTAAAGTTTGACCCATTGGGAGTGACTGAACGACTATGTAGCCAGGATGGTCCTGTAAGAGGGCACATTTACATGCCTGTATGTGGCTTGAGATTGAGCCTGGTCGTTGCGTAATCCTTGGCCTCGGTCACAGAATCCATTTCTACTTGTAATTTATCAATTGATAGTACTACTCACCTAGATTGTATCGTGAGTCTGCAAGTTTCAATATCTAAAGTATGACGGATTCCCAATACCCTTGATTAGCGTATAGAATGATAAGATTAAGGAATTTCACCCAATCCAAAAAGGGAAGTCCATCCCACGCTTAATGATTGGGTGTTGATAAGCAGGTATACTAGCGTATTTCTTACTGTTAGTGCTACCGTTTTGGTATCCTGAAATATCTTGAGGGCTTGAAAAGATGTGCGTGATCATATCTATAAGTAGCTCTGGCCCCTATTTTCTTACAGTCCATAAAGTTCTTATACAGAATATTCCTTGTGCTGTCTCAAGTTCAAGACACGTAGTGTTGAAGTTCTATTGATTCTTGTTTGCAGTTCATGCAGCCATGGATACAGCAACTGGCTTCTTGATTGATGGGCCGTTGACGGACGGGTTCAAATTCCGGAAAGGAACGGTAAGAAAAATATTCACATCGCAAAAGTGTCATACTGATTAGTATTCTTTGCATGACCAGTTCGAACTGAAGCCGTTTGAGGACAATGGTGAGTTATAAGATTAGCCATAAGACGTATTTGTGATAAGCTGACCATTGCTAGATGTGGATATACGTATTGAGTCATGCAGTATTTGTGGAACGGATCTGCATGTGGCTACAGGTAAACTGTGTGCGTCGACAGAAACACCGTGCACGACCACTGACGTGAAGTAGGAGAGTGGAAAGATCAACTGTATCCTTTGTGCGTCGGTCATGGTGCGATACTCCATCTCATTTGAATGGCCAACGGGACGTTGCTGACGTCTCAGCACAGAGATTACAGGAACAGTCATTCGGGTTGGCCCAAAGGTGACTCTTGTTAAGGTTGGCCAACGGGTGGGAGTTGGTGCCCAAGCGTCTTCATGTGGAGCATGCAAGCCTTGCCAGTCAGATAATGAGACTTATTGCCAGGACGGCATTATCCATACTGTCGGCTCTAGGTGGCCCGAGAGCGGTATCGTCAGCCAGGGAGGGCTATCGTCTCACACCCGTGTGCACGAGAAATGGGCCTTCCCTATTCCGGACGGCATGGACTCTAAGTATGTGTCGCCGATGCTCTGCGCGGGAATTACCGCATACTCGCCCTTGGTCTCATATGGCAACATCTCCGGAAAGAAGATCGGAGTGATTGGTCTTGGTGGAATAGGGCACTTCGCGGTCCTATGGGGCAAAGCACTTGGTGCAGAGGTGTGGGTGCTGTCTCGCTCCCGGGCGAAGGAGGATGCCGCGGTCGCCATGGGTGCGGATGGATTTATTGCAACTGGAGAGGGAGAGCTCTGGCATGAGCCGCACCGTGGCGATTTCACACTCATCCTCAATACTGCTAGCTCGGCTACTGATTTTGATCTAAGAAAGTATCTTTCCATGATCGACGTCAGGGGCCACTTCATCAGCGTCGGTATGCCTGCGGAAGGCGGGTTTACTCTTAGTGCAATGGATATGGTCCTGAACGGGGTGCTGATTGGGGCCAGCCATATTGGAAACAGACGACAGGTGTTGGACATGCTACAGCTGGCCTCGGAAAAAGGTATCAAGCCGTGGGTGGAGGAGATGGAGCTGAACGAGGAAAACCTAATCCTTGCAATGAAGAAGATGATGGATAGCAAAGCTCGGTTCCGCATCACGATGACCGGCTATAGTAAAGCGTTCAGCATTGCATAGGTAAAATCATATAGATCAGCCTATCTCTCTTCGAGAGTGCATAATAGTGTCTCCACATCACAAAAGGCGTTGAGATGGCACGGGTGTGAGCTTCTTCATGTCATCCGTATGGTCTGGATCCTTAGTCCCAGGCTGCCGTGGGCCGCACGCCGAAGCAGAACAGCTACGGATTGTGCGCAACCTAATTAACAACATCGACAGCCTCAACCAAAAGATGTGGGCATGGAGTAGCAGTGACAGCCTGATGACCGAGGAGATCATGCGTCTTAGCGACCGAACGCCACCAATGCCGTGCGAGTCTTTTGGCTAATAATGCCCAGTGAAATACTCTAAATTGCTTGAACCACTCCTATCTTTACCCAGAGTTACTCCTGCAAGGACGTATAACCCTCCTCTTTCACCACCTTGAAGCCGCCGTCCAGGTTGAATACCGGCGTATCGATTCCCTGCCGAAGAATCCGGCTCGCCACGTACCCGCGATATCCCACCCAACAATACGCCAGTACCGGCTTATCTACCTTCAGTTCTCCTATCCGCTGTCGGAGCTCGCCTAGAGGGATGTTGACAGCTCCCCGTAAATGCCCGCGGGAATACTCATCTACAGACCTGACATCGACGACCTGGAACTGATCCAGGTCGGTGCGACCACCATTTACAAGATCTGCGGCATGGACGATGCGCACATCCCCGCGCAGCACATTGCCGGCAGCAAACCCCGCCATGTTGATTGGATCCTTCGCGGCGCCATATGGCGGCGCATACGCGAGCTCAAGGTGCTCAAGATCCTCTGCCGTCATGCCGGCCATCATAGCCGTCGCCACAACGTCGACGCGTTTATCAACGCCCTCCCCGCCCACGATCTGTAACCCCAGGAGCCGTCCCCCGGGGACCTCGAAGCCTAGCTTCATGGTCATGGCCTCCGCCCCAGGATACCAGGCAACGTGATGAGGAGGGTGGACTGTGACGTATTCGTACTGCAGGCCAAGTCGGTCTAGGCGCTCTGTCGAGAAGCCGACGAGCCCGGCAGTTTTTCCAAAGACGCGACACACCGATGAGCCGACGTTCCCGCGGTACTGCACCGACCGGCCCGCAATGACATCGGCGACCAGGCGGCCCTGGCGGTTTGCCGGCCCCGCGAGAGCGAGAGGCATGTCCCGGCCGGCCACGATGTTGTGCGTCTCTACCATGTCGCCAACTGCATAGACATCGGGGTCCGAAGTGCGCATCAAGTTGTCAACCGTGATGCCCCCTGTCGGTCCCACCGCCAGACCCGCTGCTTTGGCGATGGTGTTCCTGGGGCGCACGCCAGCGGCTACGATGACAAGGTCTGCCGTGACAGGGTCACATCCTTCCAGGGAGATTTCCAACGTCGAATTTGATGATGATGAGGGCGATCTCTTGATTTCTGAAATGCGAGCATCGAGCTTCAGCTCGACCTGATTCCGGCGCAGCTCGTCATCCAACAAGACGGCCAGGTCGCCGTCCAGCAAAGGGAAAACATGCGGAGCGTACTCAAGCAGAGCCACTTCGAGGCCCTTCTTACGCAGATTCTCCACCGTCTCTAGTCCGATGAACCCTCCCCCGATGACGGCGGCTCGGCGACAATTATTTTCGGCGATGAATTTCTCAACGTTTTGCAGGTCGGTTATTGTCTGCAAAACGAAGATGCCCGAGGCGATGTCGTCGAGACCCTTCATACTTGGCATTGCGGCCTCGGCCCCCATTGCTAGGACTAGCTTGTCGTAGGGAAGTGCGGAGTCCTTCCCGGAGAGCAGGTCGCGGACAACGGCGGTCTTCCGCTGTCTTTGGATGCTGGTCAGCTCCGTGTTGGTCATGACGTCGACATTGAACCAGCTCTTGATCTTGTCGACCGTCTGCACGTGGAGCTTGGCTTCATCTGTGATGACACCTCCAAGGGCGTATGGTATTCCGCAGCTCGCAGAGCTGATGTACGGGCCCTTTTCAATGATGGTAATTCTGGCGAATTCGTCGAGGCGGCGCAGCCGGGTTGCACATGACATGCCGCCGGCGACGCCGCCAATGATAACAATGTTACGAGGGTTTTGCATAGCAATGATTTCAAAAAATGATCCAAGATATGTTTGTCCACAGCATGGCACTGTTGTTGCTGCCCGTCGAGTGTTGCTCTGACTTATACGAGGTCCGTAGTCAGGTATCACGCCACACAGCCCCAGGCTTGGCATGTGAGTGGACCCCGACTCAAATACCGACCGACCGGCGACAGCAAAACTTCGCTAACGACTCGGCGACCTTGAAAATCCTATAGGGTCTTCAGATTTTAGCTTTACTTTTTCATCACATGACATCAAGCCCGCGAACCCGATGATCTGATGGTCCCTTTGGACAGAAAAATGGCCACTAACTCCCCGAGGTCGCCGTTACCTCGCAAATGCTCGAGGCTGGTATCACGCCAGATGTCGACAGCTGCAGATCCGGCGGGCACAGTCGCCCATATGCAACATGTGCTCGATGCTTCGTGAGATCATAACTAGGTGAAAGGGTTGGATTCTTAAAGTAGAACCCTCATCTGAGCATAACATTGTATGACGTGACTGTTTAGTAAACAGCGGGTCCCCTGGCTCTGCTTCACATGCCAATCATGTCGATGGAAATCAGCTCGAGGTCGTCGAGACTTGCAATATTTTCGGCTACCCGGTCTCTTTGCATGTAACTCCTGTCACGGCAGCAGCCGTAGCTACTTCCGCAAGGAGACTAGACCAAAAAAGTGAGTTTGCTCTCTCAGATCTTCTAGCTGACCTGCCTCCCCGGTTCAGCAAGCTAGCTCCAGGTGTCAGCTGCGCTGTGATGATCAGCATAAATGGCGCTTTGGTAGCAATGCCCCTGCTCATTTTCCAGTGTCTTAGACAGGCCCGTACTGGAGTAAGTAATAACTCTAATTGCCGCGATCTATGAAACTGTCGTCGAAACGGGCATTGCTCAAATATATTTCCAGCTCTCTTAGATACTATCAGTATACGAAGGGGATACAACGAATATGACTGAGGTGAAGGTAACGATAGGAATGAGATCAAGGCTCCCTACGGGTTTCCAGTCAGCTAGTAGTATTTCCTAAGTCTTAACCATTTGTATATAGAAATGACATGAACTGTAAGACGCAACGTGTTTTATTATTGCAGATACTTCCTTACATTAGCCAGGTTAAATAGTGCCGATATACCATAGCGGGCTGTTTCGTTAGTTGTGACCCATGGTGCCTCCTCTCCATGCTGTAAGCACACCGGGGGTGAAGCCTTGACGATCGTCCAGTCATGAGTCTCATCATACCCATCTGTCTTGAAGAACTGATCCCACGCTGCAGTCCCCAGCTCGTCACTCTGTTCCACAACAGCCGCAATGGCAGTCAATGTGGAATGGCTCTGCTTCCATCCCACAGGACCAAACTCGAACCCAAACTCCGTGCGCTGGATATCGGCTCCCCCATTGTATGACTTGCAATAGGAAATCCAGACCCGCTCGAAGTCTCGGACCTCTGACGGAAACTCATTCCGTGCAGTCTCTAGCACTTCCGTAATTGTCTCAGGCAGGCCGAACAGGATAGACAAGTGAGAAATAAGGTACCGCGGCATTGGGGGCGGGCATTGCCGAATTTCACATGTTGTCGGGTTCAAAAGCACTTCGTTGGAGGCGATGCCAAGTGGCAGCGTAGACAATCCACTCAGCAGCTTCCCGATGAAAGTTCGAGCTTGCTCCCAGCCCGGCGTGCGTCGTTCCCATGTCGTTAACCAGGATGCTGCGAGTGCGCCACAGTCGAGGCCGATGTTCGCTAATGCGAACCCTTCGGGCAAGTCGACATGATCAAACACCTTGCGGTGCGAGTCAAGCCCCAGAAGAGCTTTCTGGCATTGCTGGAGCTCTTCCATGAGATCACCGGTACGCTCATCTCCTGTGAGGTAGTAGTAGATTCGTCTGTAGAGAACATTCGAGATACGGAGCTGCTTTGAGCTGTCCATCCAATGTTGAACACCATGCCGCGTTCCAAAACCCTTGAATCTTCCTGAATGGTAAACATCGACTTCTCCTGTGTGTCTCGTCATAGACTCGGCCACCTTGAAAACATCTGATCGGCCTGTGTGGAGGAAATAAAGCCATAGCCACAAGTCCGTCGAAAGCTCGGAATTGTCCCATGCGTAGCCCCCGACATCGTACCTCCATGAATGTCTGTATGGGTCATATGTGTGCTGCACGTCCCCGTAGTCCCAAAACCCGTACCATCTATGCTGCTCGATCTGTCCACGGTAGTGGCTGAACAGTAAGTCCAGATTCTTCTCGATATCCGCCTCCTTTTCCGACGGAAAGTATCCAGCAATGCGGAAGTCTGGCGACCAGCAACCATGAAATACGTCCGTTGAGTGCATATACCCTAGTTCTGGGATTAAACGAGGCGGCTCTCTCACAAGCGCAGAGAACGAGGCTAAATGCGTATTGGATGGTGTGTCCAAGAACGGTTGTAGGAAGAGCTGATTAGATCTAGCAATTCCGTTTGCTGTGGCGAACCCGGGTTCATAGTCCTCATACGTAACATAGACAGCTTCATACTGCTTCTTGTAGGTATCCAGGCCGAGGTCGTCGTGGAATGGAGTGGTGTCAAGAGGCTCGGCCAGTGGAGAATAAAGCCACAATGTGATGGACGCCTCCTCTTTGGTAAGATCATTGAGGTCAATCTGGGTCGGGTACCGCTCCCAAAAGTCAGACATGCCAACTGCCAGGCCGCCATGGTTCGCTGATCCAACATAAGCGATCCCATCAGCACGCCCGCCTCCTGGTACCTTAACCCAAGCGTGCCCACACTTGGTTCGTTTCTTGATGGTGAACCCGTCTGATGACAGCTGGGCAAGACTATAAGCATCAAAAGAAGGGATGCAAGCAAGGCCCCTCTTGAAATCTGATCCCTCCCATTCATCCTCACGGAGCGACACCACCCTCCCCGCGGCTTGATCGATCCTATTCTGAACAGTTGGTCCGTATCGTAGACCTGTGAGGCCCTGTACTTCCTCCCTCAGAATCCCGCCATCAGAGCCTCCGAGACGAATATGTCTGTTGTAAAGCCCGGTATCTTGGAGGGGGATAGAGAACTTGAGACCCAAAGAGGTCAACGGTTCATCCCCTTCTAAGTCGTGCACAAAAGAATGGATGATCCTCAGTGATGAACTGTCCGAGTATGTGTAGACCCGGACGTCAAAAGGGAGGTGTTCTGTGCCATCGGAAATGACAACCCCGGAAACTTTGATGACAATTCGACTGCTCGTCTGGTTTTCGATGTTGACTTTCTTGATCAGAGGGGAATATTCCCGGTTGCTGATGGACGCGACGATTGTGGCGCCAGAACTGATCAATTGCCCGTTGTAGGTGAGACTCTCGAACAATTTGGAGCTGCCGGTTGGCGCAAGTCTCAGCTCCAGGCCGGACCTATTGGAAATCGAGATATTTGAATTGTTTCGATCCACTGTGAACCCGTCCTTCAATCCAGGGCCAGCGCCACCTTGGACTGTGTAGGTCTTGCTGTAGCTGATATCACCACTCACGGAGTGAGCAGTCCATTTGTAGGAGCCATCAGGCCAGAAAGCAAGTGGCCGAGAATCCAAAGGGTGTGTTCCTGCCTCTCCCTTTATGACGAAATTCTGCCCAGGTTTATAGAGGCCCTTTGGCCAGGGCATGCCAAAAGAGACCCCATTTGCAAGCGCTGCATCACTGCCAGCCGAAGCTGAAAGCCACTGTAAGTTTCCGTCCGCCATCGCTTGGGGTAGAACCAAAACTCTTGAAGGCAAAGCCTGGGCGGGGTTTCATTCGACGCGGGTTAGGCGTCTCGTACGTGGGGCGAGGTGCGGGCTGAGGCCCTGTCGTCGGAAGCAGCCGAAAGCTGGACGAATGATTGCAAGAGTGTGATTCGGTTGAGCGAGCAATACCAAGTTACCGACACCACCATCGGCGATGGCAAATCTGCTAGTTTTATCTTGATTCTTGCTGAGCTGTCCTGCAGGTCGTCGATTCTCAAGCCCAGGTGTTTGATCAATCATCAATTGATTTCCTTCGGGGCATCATGGTGCGATGATGACCCGGCGGAGACAACCCGGGTTTTGCTGGCCTCTGTCATTGGCGTGAGTCGTCGGGATATCTGAAAGCGCGTTCGCGTCTAGCATCTCTGGTTCTGCCAATGAAACGTCAAACTGGACCCCCCAGGCCCCATTCTCCCCCTCCTCGAGTTGGTTCTACAACCGCCCAGCCACGAGACGAGGCCCCCGCGCTTCAATGAATAGCATAACCCTGGGTAATCCTCCCCACAATCCCCAAAGCCTCCTCCAGGTTTTCCCACCAGTCTTGGCTTCCGGCTTGCCCCAGGACCCGCCTCCACATCTAACCCCATCATGAACAAACAATTCCTCGGTCTTTTCTTTGCCCGGCTAGGAGCGAAACATTGTATTGACCATGAAAATGCTTGCCGGTATAACATAACCCGACTAGCCGAGAATGGCCTGCAATCTTCGGCACTATGAATAGCTCGATGTAATGAGGAAACTGGCACACTTTTATCCAAAACATATAGTCGCAGCCCTCCCCTCCCCCCTCCCGTGTCTCTTCCTTGTTTACCCACGTGCGCGCGCTGGTCTCCATTCATTTTCAGCGCTTTGGGAGTGCGGCGATAGGCCCCCTTTAACGCCTCATTTTAGCGACACACCAGAACCCTCGACCCTACGATCGCAACACGATAAGATGGCCGTGCACCAAGAGAACACGGAGGACCCGAAGTCGATCACAGTGGCCCACGAGAAGGATGAAGAGAAGCATGTTGTTCTCGATGCTGGTGAAGTCCTCAAGGGCGCCCAGCATGCCACCGACGCCGAGCATGACATGGGACTCATGGAGGGAATACGCAAATACCCCAAGGCCTGTTTCTGGTCGTTCCTATTCTCGGCCGCTCTCATTATGGAAGGCTTTGATAAGGCCTTTGTGACTGCCTTTTTCGCCTTTCCAGAGTTCCAGAAACGATACGGTGTACTCCAGCCCACTGGGGATTACCAGATCCCGGCGAGCATCCAGGCTGGTATTGGCAACGGCGTTTCTGCTGGCCAGATTATCGGACTCCTGATCAACGGTATCCTAGCGGACAAGTTTGGCTACCGTTGGGTCATGATGGGCTGTTTGTTCCTGATGGTCTGCTTCATCTTCATCCAATTCTTTGCCACGGACATCTACATGTATCTCGGTGCGGGGGTCCTTCTCGGTGTCCCCTGGGGAGTATTCCAGACCCTCACAACTACATATGCCGCCGAGGTCACGCCCACTGTCCTACGCCCATACCTCACTTCTTTGGTGTCGCTCTGCTGGTCGGTCGGTTACCTTGTCGGCACTGCCGTGCTACGGGGCTTCCTCTCCATGAAGGGTCAGTGGGCGTATCGCATCCCGTTTGCCATTCAATGGGCGCTGCCCGTCCCACTCGCCATAGGGATCTTCCTGGCTCCTGAGTCGCCCTGGTGGCTTGTCCGAAAAGGTCGGACAGCGCAAGCCGAACATTCGCTTCGTCGGCTCCGTTCCAAAGATGCAACAGATGATGAGATTGCAAACACCCTTTCTATGATTGAATACACCATAAACATCGAGAAAGACATCAACTCAAACAGCGGCTCTTACCTGGAGCTATTCAAGGGCATCAACCTCCGACGGACCGAAATTACGGTCATCTTATACGTCCTGCAGGAGATCTGCGCTCCTCTCGTGTCCTACGTTGTCTACTTCCTACAGCAAGCCGGTGTCCCTACGACCGCCTCGTTCAATTTCGGCATGGGTCAATATGCCTTGGCTATCGTGGGTGTTTTCATTGCCTGGTATCTCACTCCTCACGTAGGCCGACGAACACTTATCATCTGGGGTAATGCCTTCATGGCCTCGACTACTATCCTCATTGGTTTCTTGGGGATTCCAGATACCATCAAGAACACCAACATTGCGTATGGAATTGGAAGCATTCTTCTAATCGAATACTTCGTCTTCTTCATCACTCTTGGGCCGATCATTTACACCATTGTGACCGAAATCCCCTCGAGTGCACTCCGGACTAAAAGCGTTGTAGTTGCGAGAGCGACTTATAATGTCTTTGTGTTGAGCGCCGGTCAACTAGTCCCTCGCATGGTTCAAAGAGCCGCCTGGAACTGGGGCGCCAAATCCGGATTCTTTTATGGTGGTCTCATGGCTTTGTGGCTCATTTGGGTGTACTTCCGTCTCCCTGAGACAAAGGACCGCACATTCGCCGAGATCGATATCATGTTCAAGAACAAGGTCAAGGCCCGGGATTTCAAGAAGACTCGGGTAGATCTTGCCTCGCAAACCGTCTCTCAGGAGTGATATACTTCAGCCGTGTACTCTATTCGGAGGACAGAGTTGTCAAGGATTAAGAGGTGTTAAACTTGATTCCAGAGGAGATCATCCTAGTTGTGTACACTTCCGTCTTCTTCTGTTATATCAAGAAGTGCAATTGCATTCTTTCAATGGCGAAGAAGTATCAATGCCTCTGATTTAATGTGTCAAGTCTGCGCCCTGCCTAAACTCTCAACTTGTCCAATACTACTTTAACTTTCAACTCCACCTCTGTGAAATGAACCCTGATTACACCGGTATCTAAACATAGTTAGATACACAATGCGAACACGATCTCGACATTGTTCATAGCTAAGGAACAGAATGTTGTCCATCGATCCGATAATCTAGGGATACCTGGATATTAAACATATCTTGACTCAACAGAGAAGCAAGTTGCAAAATGCAGCACACAAAGTAGTCATCGATTCAGTTACAAAATGTGAACACAGGAATGTAACACATGGTTTCATTTATGACATCCAATGATATTTGTGACACCCTAATTCATCATGATTGACAGATGTATCTGTGGATCAATCTAGCAATCAGTCCTGTGAGTTGTGCTGACTTTTCTTGCAATAAGCTGAGATGTTGCGGCCGAGTGCCTTTTTCTGAAGCCATCATCCTGGTCTTGGACTCGCTAGGCTCTTCAATAACCCGTAATGCAATGACTGCGATGGCTCTAACAGTCTTACTCCCGGCTACCAACACCAGGAACACCAAGTACTGTGGGTAAAAGTGTGATCCATCTCTAATGTACTGAGGACTAGGAAAATATCCTCCACTCCACAAGATGCACAGTTTATGATATGGCAACATCAAGAACAGCAGAGATACCCGACTGAACCGTCTTAATAGCCTCGGCGAGCGCAGCATTAAACTCGGCTGTGGTAGCGACCCTGGCGGCGAAGATATGCCCATCGCTTGCGGCCCGCGCAATCTCTGAGTAGTTGGGAGGGGGCTCGAAAGAGATGTTAAGCTGTTTGTTAGTAGCTTTGGAGGCGGGGCCGTTCGGGTGCACGAGGAGCATGGATCTCCGGGGTGCATTCCACCCTGTTCATTTCATCTTCTGTTAGCCTATTGCGCAACAGTATGATGTCTTATAGGTTGTGTTGTGTTGCTAACAAAAAGGGAATGCAGTAAACGGAGAAAGGAAGGGTTGAAAAAAAAGGAACAAGAGGACTTGCCGTTGTTGTTAAGCACAATGGTCAACACAGGAATGCCATATCTCTGTGAGATCCAATATACACTTGAAGGGAAGCTAAACAAGTAACTGCCATCGCCGACGATCTGGACGACCATTCTCTGATTCGACTTTCCGGTTTTGGCGATATCCGCTGCATCGGTCGCCAGCTTGACACCCAGCGCGCCGCCGCCGGACCAGCCGAGCCCGCCTCCACCGCAGTTGATGAACGTGCCAGGAAGTGTTGTGCGAAGCTGCTCGTGGCAGATGAGGAAGTTGGTGACAGCCTCGACCGTGTAGATGGTATCACGGGGCAGTGTCTTGCGCAGTGTCGCGCAGACTAGGGCGCTACTTGGACGGCCCCCTTCCGCGTTGCCGACAAGGGCCTTGGCGTCAAGAGACTCGAGGAAGGCAGCATGCGACTTTTGCAGGTTCTGACGGCGCTGTAGGGCGCTGGGGCTGGACAGCTGGGCCCTAAGCGTGCTGTCGGTGGTGAGGTGGGCGACGAGCTGGGAGAGGGAGGTGGATGCGTCGACGCGGTAGCGAGCCTCGGCGTCGATGTAAAAGACGGGCATTAGCTGCTTGAGGGGGTCCACGTCGAGGTGAACGATGCGGGCGTCAGACCGGGGGCGGCACAGCGTGTTAACCCAGGGAACGTCGCAGTTGACGACAAGAATGACGTCGGCCTCACGCACGCTATCGTCGACGCCGTATCGCATGCTCAGCCACCCCGGCTGATCAGCAGGGAAGCACATATCGCTGCCGCCCGTATCCAGCACCCGCAGGCCTGGGACGGCTTCCGCAAGGGAGACGAGCGCCTTGACGGCGGCATGGTTGCGGCCGCTATAGCCACATACAACCAGGGGATTCTCGGCGCCGGCCAGGAGCTCTGAGATCTCGACGACAGCACCCTCTGGCAGCGCAGAAGGGCCGACAGGTCGCCACAACTTAGGGTTGATGGTGTAGGGCTCGATCTCCTCCTCCATGACCTCGCGGGCGCCCATAAGGTACACCGGGCCCTGCGGTTCACTCGTCGCAATCTGAATCGCCCGGTGCACCATCTGCTTGATATTCTTGCCTGTCTTAATTTCACCTGTATAACGGCAGTACTGCGCTACGATCTGCTTTTGATCTGGCACATCTTGTAGCCAGTGTCTATACATCGTTCCATCTTAGATCAGCTTCAATGGTTCCGTAAGACAGTGGATACATCGTGCAACTCACATGAACTCTGTCCGAGAACCCCGCATCTCGCCCTCGATTGTGAAAGGTGACAGGCCGGCAAAAATGAGCACCGGCGCGCGGCCTATGGCGGCGTTGTGGATGGCGACGCCCAAGGCCGATGTACCTACATCGACGTGAACAATAACGCACTGAGGCTCGTTGGTGGCGCGAGCATAGCCGTCTGCCATGGACAGGGCCACCATTTCGCTGGGGCATGTGTAAATGTTGGGAAACGAGTCAGCCTTCTCTGTCGAGCCCTTAATCATCGCCTCGAGGATGCTGGGATGGTCGGAGCCCAAGTTGACGAAGCAGTTCTTAACTCCGGCCTGTGAGTGACACGCATTGTCGTCAGCTCAATACCTGGACAGAACTTTCAACCTGTCATTCTGTCCGTCCGAGATTCGGAAAAGACAGGCTGAATGCAGCTACTTACCTCGACCAGGGCCTCGAAGAAGGCAAATGATGCGGTATACCTATAAACACATGTCAGCTTCATGGTGCCATCCACGACTAGAACAATGAAGAACCGGCTGATTCAACAATTTGAGAAGAGTGAGAGAAACATTACACACATAATAGAAATACTGAACTCAAACTTCTCAGGCCTTGAGATTCGACGATGCTGTAGGTAGTAAGAAGTCCCACGCTGCGGGAATGACCACGATAAAACACCGGGTTTGAAAAAGAGGCAGAAACGAGATCAAAAACTGGGATGTTATTGTAGCACTGGGGGTTGTCCGTTCTGCCTATGAATCGTTCCCTTTTCACGCTGTTTCCTTTCCGCTCCGAGGCACCGGGCTAACATTATGTCCCGCATCCACCCCTCCTGACCCCAACTCCGGCCTTGTCGCGAAAGCGACGGGATACGGACCCACCCTCTCGGGTAGCTACCTAGGTAGCCTGTGGGGATGCCAGTCAACTAGTGTGTTTTCGGCTCGTTCCCGAGTGCTTTCCCGGCAGACCATCACGGCAGAAACCGAAGGGACTCTGCACCACCACGACGCCTTTGAAAGTTGGCATGAATCACATGCATGATAGACCCAATCTCGTCGAAATAATACATCCTCATTCACATCGCTCGTTCGTTTTAGACACATCCTGTAGTGACCCACCTGGCAGACACATAGGGAACCACAGCACCGGGTACGCTCGCACTTCTCTTCCTTTTGGCATGTTTTGCATCATATGAGACTTAAAAGCAGGTCATTTCTCTCTGCATGAAACCTAAGGCACTACTCAGATTTAATTCGCAACCTCGTTTCTGTGTGTGCTTTCGCGTGCATGGTTCCTCGGACTCCTTCCGTCCACCTCCCTCTCGCGCACATGTTCCTTGATCTCCCTATCCACACTGAGCCACAGGAGATCGGGACGGCTGTAATGTCCACAAACGTCCACGAAAGACTTTGCCTTGAGAACCAGATCCAGGTCTAGGTCCGCATAGATGATCCCTTCTTGCGTTTCTGGAAGATCAATGGACAACTTGCGCCCGTCAGGACCAAAGATGGCAGATCTGCCGCCACCCGGCGTCGCCATCATGGCTCCCCCCTGTGTCTTCATCCTGTCAATGCCGGACTGGCTCAGGACGGCGGTGCAGTGTAGCACAAATGACTGTGACTCTATGGCGTAGGTGCTCGCCAAGGCCCTCGTGCCTGGGGTGAAGGCATGTACCACTTAGCTTCAACCGACACTGTTGTTGCTTCTTGGGAATCGAGACAGATAACTTACCAGCAGAGGACATTGACCACAAGCTGTCATCTTCAGCTCCGCCATGCTCAAAGAGCGGCGGCCAGGCCGCGACGTGGATCTGCTCGCGGCCCGAATACGTGTGATACTTGAGTAAAGGCTGGATGTGCTCCCAGCACGACAGAGCGCCGACTCTGGCGACGTCGGTCTGTACGACACTGTTGAGGCAGCTGGCTGGTGAGTCGCCGAACACGGTGCGCTCCATGTGCGTGGCCTTGATCTTGGATCGGGCCATAACGATGTCGCCGCTGACATCAATCGTCACTTGTGAGATGTACAGCGAGTCATGCACATTCTCGGAGAAACCAAGAACGACCACCATTTTGTGGTCCGCCGCACAGCGCTGGATCCGCAACATTTGCGGCGAGTCGAGCTTGAGCGAATTGCGGATGTATTCGCACGTCATGTCCGTATCAACGGGGCGAGTCCTATCCATGGGGCGACGCAGGGCGTTTGTCAGTGACGGACGTCCTCAGTAACAAAGCACGGGTATTCGACCCTGCAGCGGGGGGTGGATGTGGCCTCGGCTTTGGTGTTCGCCCGCCTTGCCTTTGACTCACCAGATCCATGCTGGATATCCCGGGACCCAGCACTCGGGAAATGCAATAAGCTGAGCATTGTTGCTCGCAGCCTCCCGGATGAGCTCACAGGTCTTGTCCACAGTTGCCTCAAGGTCCAGCCAGACGGGTTCAGCCTGCGTCACGGCAACGCGGATTGGCGGCCTAAGTTGAGTCATGCTGTCGGTTTGTTTAACCGTTTATCTGTATATACTGTGTTATGGGAAAACTCGGTGTGTGTTAGTTATTAAGACAGCACAATGGATGCAGAATCGCTGCTGTATGTAGGGACGAAAAGGATGGGCCACCTGAGCGCCGTGGATGGGTAGAGAAAGATACGAAAACGGTAATTGTAGACGCGATGCTTACCCCATCGCCCATAGTTTTCCCAGCAATCCGAGGTGAAGCGCCCACGCATATGGATGAGCCAATCAGCAGACTCGGGTCAATGGCGGCGGTTCTCTCTCCCCGGCCCCGGCTTCTAAAGCCAGGCCTCGACTCAGGGCCGAGACCCTACCCCGCATTCTCTTCCTGTCGGAAGAGAGGTTATCTGGATTCCGGCAGTTGCCCACCACACACCCTGAAAAGCGCCATTTCGAATGCAGTCATTTGCTTCTCAAGGCTTCTAGTTCTCATTCCGCCGAAAGCGACTTGGTTGAGATGGACACGCACCTGTGCATTCTTATCTTCTTTCCTGTTCTGAATTGATTCCCATACCCTCCTCTCCTTATCTCCTCTAATGTTGTCACTAGAGAGTAAGAGTGGAAACAGAGCTTGCTGAAATATACGGAAAAGAACACGTGTGGCTATCGTCGCTATCCATTAGGCTACAGGAAAACACAACTTGATAAGCCCTTTCACTGCCTCCTTGACTCGGGTCTTGGCATCTGGAACCATTCCTTAGTTCAGTGGAATACCGAGGTGAACTTGCCCGTCTTCCCGCTGTCTTTGTAAAATTGTGTGGAAATTTTGTTTCCAAACTCTCCCAACGCCACGGTGACAGAAAGGAGAAATAACTGCTGTACAGACACAGTTCTCAATCACTGGAAAATCCAGGAGCCTCAATGGACTGATAACATCAACTCGCTATGCCAACCTCTATTCCATACGAAGCAAGTTCGGCACCCGTGTTATTCGGGAAATTGTTTGTATTTACTCATACAAGACCCAGCTTCTCCGCCATCCAGTCAAATTTCCGTACATATCGGATTGATTACACTGTCCATTGATCTGATTTTGTGTTTTATTCACCTCATATGAGACACTTGCTCATATTTGACGTTAACTTGTCACCCTAAAGAAAAGCGGATGAGAATGACCGTTGCTCACGTGGCAAAACGCCATTCTGGGTGGTCATCGCCGAGATTGTCAGCATCGGGCTTCTGCAGACGGTAGTCGCGCTCGCCGCGGTCCCTCTTCTTGTTCTCGCGGATGACGCCGAAGTAGAGAATAGTACAGAATATGGCGCAGACAGCCATCATGCCCAGACTAACCGAGTAGCCCGTGGTGTAGTAAGGCGCCTCGCGGTCAAGGAACACATTGGAGGACACGAAACCACCGACATTGCCGAACCCGACCTGGAAGGCTGATGCGACGGAGCGCTTGTAGTGCCCGCTGACCACATTGGCCAACCAGCCCAGGACAACAGGCTGTGACATGTATCCGCCGCCGACGATCAGGAACAAAGCAAAGTAGCGGGCTCCCAGGGGTATGGAGGACTGGCATAGTAACATAATATAGCCAGTCGTGGCGACCGCGACACCCACGACTGTATAGGTGTACCGGTGGCGCGTGCGGTCGGCCAGGTAAGCTGCACCCAGGCAGAGGACGGTTGCGACCACATAGATGGGAATCGTGCGGAGTTGAGCCTCGGCTGACTTGAAGCCCATCTGGTTAAGAATACTAGGGATGAAGAACTGGCCGGAGGAGAGCGGTCAGCTTGTGCCGGTAAGGCCTGGAAAAAGGGGGAACAGGTTTTGGAAACTCACAGATCCAGCATATCCATTATTGAGGATGCCCATGTAGGCGATGGTACCGACGTAGATCTTCCAATCTTTGGCGATGCGCTTCATGGCGCGTTTATCCAGGTGATCCATTCTCGCGCTGCCCACGTCTGCTGCGAGGCGGGCCACAAGCCTCCCCCGTTCCTCTTCGGTGAGAAACTTTGCGGTCTCGGGCCAGTCCGGGATCCACCACTTTGAGATGACCCCGACGACGACCGTGACGAGACCTTCGAGGATGAAAATCCTGTCAAATTGCAAAAGAGATTGTAAGTCAGCAATGGAGTCGAGCCCAGAAACACAAGAGGGAGCGAAGAGTGAAGCTCACCATCGCCAGGACGAGTATCCGCCGACACCATGCATGTGTCCGATGGCGAACGCAAGCAAGCCGGAGAAGGCGCCCGCCAAAATACTCGCGCAGAAGAAGATGGACATGCGCCACTGAACCTCATAGCGTTGATAGTACATACTGATGAGGTAGATGGCGCCTGGCACGATGCCGGCTTCGAACAAGCCGAGAAGAAGCCTACAACCGATTAGGCCGGCGTTATTGTTGACCAAGCCCATACCAATGGTAGAGATGCCTAGAGATCAAGGGGGAGAGATAATTGTTAGTAACAGGACAAAAGCTTGGTCTTGAAAACGAGGTGGTACTGATCAGGAAGTGCAGAACGGTCCAGTTTGGTACGAGCAGTTAGGTTACTTACCCCATAGAACGGTGATAGAGCTTAGCCAGAGAGATGGAGAAATGCGCTTGATGATGATGTTGGATGGGACTTCGAATATGATGTACTAGGTAGTCACAAAGTGGTCAATGGTTAGTTGCAATTGCCATCGCGCGGGCTTTTCGCTTTGTCCGCAACAGGGAGGCTTCTTACAGGGATAAAGAAGACAAACAAGGCAATATTGTAGTCAGAACCTTGCATGTGCAGATCGGCCGTCATGCCCTGAATCCTGGCGTTGCCTGTGCGAAAAGACAGTGGGAGATTTATTAGCTACTATCCGGCCACGAAATCAAGTAGCATGTATGCAGGCAGATTGAGTGACTCACCAATATTGGTGCGATCCATAAAGGACAGAAAGTAGATAGTCATGAGAGGGGGGATGAGGGCAAGATCGCATTTTCGCAGCAGCTTCTTCTCGGCGACCGGATCAACGGTGGTGACGGGTTCCATCTCGCCCTTAGTGGTATGCTCATGGAGCTCAGTGTCCACCTTGGACGGACAGTCTTGAGCCATGACTATCGGTCGGAGGTCCAAACTTTCACGTATATGAAATGTTGCAGGAGATAAAGACGGAAATAAAAGACACGGGGAGGTTGAGAGAATTGTTGCGTGAGGACGAGATGCCAGCTGCAATGTTGTGAGCACATATAGATACTGCAGGGTGACTTTGTTGGTTATGTACGAGTCAAAAAGCAGTACTTATGTGCTCCAGTCAGCTGTCTGCCCCGTCTTTGGGCCTTTTGTGCTGGCCCGGGATTGGGCCGGCTGTGGGGAGAGGAGACGCCGCCCCGCAAAATACCCCATGGGCATGAGCCAGGCATCAAGAGGCTTAATCTTCTCACAAATTCTTGCTTGCGAGTTGAGGTCCCCGCACCGGGTAGATCCCGAAGGCTCCAGTTTGCCTCCCGGGAAGCATTTGGCTTTTCTTCCCGACGCTTGCCTGTCCTGGACAACGCGGAGGATCCAAGCATTATGCAAAAATTTCACCGAACTCGTAATCCGGAGGGTTCCCGGCCTACTCGCGAGTCAGCGCGGCACAGCAGGAGAGAGTGCGCATTTGCGAGACCTTCTCCATTGTTGTTGATGAGATGTGACTAGTCTAGGTGATTGCTTGATCTTATTCACGTTTCCGTTTTTATGTGACTCGTCATGTCAATAGTTGCATACGTGGTCTGCTGAAAAGGATAATCGTCCACATGGCAGCTTAAATCTGCCATGTGTTTTTTTGCGTTCCGCAGAGGTCTGCATCTTGACCAAGCTCGAAGCAACTCGTTCTACGTGAATAAAGGCGGCTTGTGGAGAACTTGGTCTAAGAGAACAAGTCCGATTCCGCACGAAGTCCCGTCTAAGAGACTCATCCCTCTTGCTTCAAACCCCTAGGGGTTCCAGATAGACCGGAATCAGAAAGAATAGAACGAACAGATCAGATCAATTTATATCTACGCACAAGGCCCTGTTCTCGAAAGTGTACTACTACTCATAACACACTGTGACAGTAGACGAAGATGGAGGCTTCGAAACCTGAGAAGCAGAAAAGAACAAGGCGAATTACGACCTATGCGTTGCGCCCCTTTCATTCGCTGCTATTTGTTACTCTGACGTGGCCAGAGACAGTGTCTTCGTACAGAATGAGTTAAAATACTTGTTCAGTGCCTCCACAGTGCCGGTACCCTCGACCAACAGGACCGAGATGCCGATGTACCCGTCCGGCCGTACCACTAGGACAAGTCCCTGGTCTAGGTTAACTCCAACCTTGGAATGCGCAGCGGCCACGCCTTGCGACAGCCGCCGGTCTGTGACATCGTCCGCATATATGTGGTCGCGGTACCGAGTAAGAAGGGGTGGCAGCGTGAGAGTGGTCATGTCAAGCTCCTCGTGCTTGGCGGCGAAGATGGTGGAAAGAGTGAAGTGATGGCTGTGGGGGTTGTGCGTCTCGTGGTACGACACTTCGCCATCCGCGTCAGGCCGAGCATACGCGCCCAAGTACGACCCTGAAGTGCTGCTGTACTTAGCAAAATCCCTCAGGGCGGCGAGCTTCGACTGGCTTGGGGTGCCCGCGAAGATGTACAAACGGAACGCGCCGTTCTCGGGCACCTCCTGCTCCAGGGCGACGACGTTGGCATCGGCCACGCGTGTTACGTCTGCCGTCACCATGAGCCTACCGGGAGTGACCTTAACATCTTCCGGGCAAATGAGATTAGACTGGGCATTATGTGCAACAGACCAGCAAATGTCGCTGGGGCCGTACTTCACCCCGTAACCACTAGTGAATGCACACGCCTTCTTGAACGTGTCCACAAACTCGTTGACGTGAATCGTCGAGGTATCATGCTCTTGCGCCGACTTGGGAGGGGCCTGCTGCGAGAAAAGCTGCGCATACTTGTTGTCGAAAGCGAGTAGCTCCTCGGCGACAGCTTTGCGTTCCGTTTCGTACGTCTTGAGGATCTCACGCGAGGCAAACCCAGACTCGACAGCGTGTATTTTCCAGGCGAGGTTCTGTGCGTCCAGGAACGCCGTATTCATGCCCTGCCCTGCTTTCGGCTGTTGTATGCAAATCAAATGTATTAGTCCATTGTCTGACAGGTAATCTCGTTGAAGATGACGGTCTTACGCTGTGAGTGTGGCACGCGTCTCCACCCAGGAAAACCCGCTGGTCGAGTGTGTAGTTGGTGGCAATACCTTGACCAATCGGATAGATCGAGAACCAGTCCACGTTCTCCCAAGTGATTTTGTAAGGGCTGAGGATCTTCTTGGCGGTCGCCTGTACTTCCTCCTCCGTCGCCGTCTTTCGGGGGTTGAAGTCTGGATCGCTCGACGATGCTATCCGAATGTACAGCCGGACCATGCTGTTCTCGCGGGGGATGACCATGATGGATCCATGTTTGGAGTGTATCGTGCATTTCATCTATATAAAGATGGTGTCAGTCAGTAAAGGACTTGAAATGACCAGAATGTGACATTTGTCACTCTGTGTGCAAATTGATACAAAGAGCAGTTCCCGTGCTTTTCCTTAACGAACCTTGATGCTAGGAAAGTCCGTTTGGACTACACCGTCCATAACGGCCCACACGTAGGAAATGGGGTCCTTGTACGTGACCTGGATGCCCAGCGCCTGCCTGATGTTAGAACGAGCACCCTCGCCACTGAAGAGGTATTTGGCGTAGAGCTTCTGCTGAAAGAGTCCATCATCACGGTCAAGATCGACCTCGACAGGGTAGTCCGGGTGCTTGTTACTCGTCTTGAAGTCGGTGATGGTCCAGGGTCGCTGAATTTCGACGCCGTGCTTGGCGAGATCATCGATGAAAACGCGTTCAATAAGGCCCTGGTGGAGCAGTGTCGTGAAGGGATATCGAGCCTCAAGAAAAGGCGGGCAGCTGGGCCAAGAGCCGGTCTTGACGATGCCGTCGCCACCGTCGGGGGATGGCTCCCAGAAAGCCACCTCAAAAACCTTGGCTGGGTTGTTCGCCATGATTGGGGCCTTGAGGCCCATATTCTGGAGCAGATCCAGGGATCGTGGCTGGATGCCATCTGCACGGCCCCTGGGTGTAGGCTCGGCTCTGTTGTCAATGTGCTTGATCTTGTAGCCCCATCTGGCGAGGAGCGTCGACAGCATCAGCCCAACCGGCCCAGCTCCTACAATGACTGTGAAAGTGTCTCAGCACAGACCTTGACCGTAGCTTTCCAGCCATGAACCAAAGAGGTATGGAGTGGCTTACCGATATCATAGTGATTCGCTGATGGAGATGACCGCCCGCTCGTTGCTGCTGTTGGACTGCCCATTCTGGGACGCACGATGAAGCTTTCTGCGAACACTGGACCGAAGCAGATGGGAGGGATGGCCAGAGAATGTAGAAACGATTTGGCCGAGGGTACGGACTGAGGACTGTAAATATCCTCAGAGCGCCGCGGAAGTCATAGGACCAAACGAAGCCGTCATCTCCATCCGGCGAAGCCTCATACTGCTCTAAACGGCCCCAAATTTGCCGGTGCCAGTCCCCGGGCGAAGAAACCGTGTAAGGACGAGGAACCCCATTTTTCGTTGTTTCCCGGCTGGAATCCGAGTGACCAAGAGTTTAGCAAGGGTGACTCCACAGCAAAACAGACCCACAGCCTGTGGCACCGTCTAGTGACTGTCGGCTTTCATTCACGGCACCGTCGAGGCACATCGGCGGTGGTTTCGGCAGTCCAATATTGTTCTGGGCTAATGTGTAGTCTTGCGGTGGTCATGCTTCGCATGAAACGTTAGAAAATTCAAAATTGCGTAGAGCTCTTATTACGATATCAGGGTGAACATACTAAGATATGTGTAGATGCTCTTCATAATGGTCTTGCAACTTGCTTGTGTTAAAAGTGCAACGACCAGGGAGAGTTCATTACTCGTCCAGTCCGTCAATCTCCTTTATGTCCTTCATGAAATGTATCTTCAACCCAGTATCTCCAAAGGACTAATTTACTCTGTAAAAAAATGATTTTCTCTCTCAGCCTGCACCTAGTCTATAAATCGTAAGTGATGTTCTTCAGCCTCGTCCACTCGTCAAATCCTGCATTGAACCGGCCGAATCCGCTCGACTTAGCTCCACCGTGAGGGAGACCCGACTCGTCCTGCACCGTCATACGATTGATGTGCACAGCGCCCGTCTCGATGCGCTTGGCGATGCGCAGCGCCCGGCGCAGGTCGCGCGAGAAGACAGCGGAGCTGAGGCCGTACTCGCCATCATTGGCTAGGCGTAAAGCTTCCTCATCCGTTTCAAATTCGATCATAGAGACGGTAGGGCCAAAGGATTCTGCCAGGTACATATCCATATCGGCCCTCACGTCGGCCACGATGGCCGGCCTCAAGGCTGTGGGAACGTCCTGCGCCTCGTCGATGTTTCCGTACACCAGCTTGGCTCCCTTACTGGTAGCGTCCTGAACTAGAGCCTTGTTCCGCCTGGCCGCGTGTTCCGTGATAAGAACAGGGCTCTTTTGGTTAGTGGGGAACATGCTGGCTGCTGCCTCGGCGATCTTGGTCTCAAAGGCCTCCCGGATGCTCTTATGAACTAGGATCCGCTCAGTACTCATGCAGATCTGGCCGGCGTTGAGAAATGACCCAAGCACGCACTGCTGGGCGGCGAGATCGAGATCCGCATCGTCACAGATAATAGCAGGAGCTTTACCGCCCAGCTCGAGCAGCAAAGGCTTCAAGTGCTCTCCTGCCATTTTGGCGATGATGCGGCCAACCGCAGTGCTGCCAGTGAAATTGATCTTGCGGATGCTGGGTGACGCGATGATACCGCCGGTGACATCTGGGGCGTTCGCGGCGCTGCAGGAGATGTAGTTAAGGACTCCTGGTGGCACGCCAGCCTCATGGAGGATGCTCACGATGGCGAATAGGCAGCGAGGGCTGAGCTCGGAGCCTTTGAAAACGACCGTGTTGCCGCACGCAATTGGTCCCACGACGGCTCTGAATCCTAAGGCGTACGGGGCGTTCCTAGCGAACGAGAACAGTAGCAGCATTAATCAGTGTTTGTTCGAGCTGTCTTGTCACGATCATGAGGAACAATGGATAGGGGTGAAGTGACAACGCACCATGGTGCCATGGCAAAGATAACGCCATATGGCTCGCGAATGATCATTCCCCCTACTGTAGTATCACGAAGCGCCGGGATACGCCCCTCAAGCGTCCCTATTCTGCTTGCCGTCCCAAGCAAACAGTCTCTGGCCAGGGCAACATTCAAGGAACTCCAGGCCTCGTCGGCCCCGACTTCCGACTTCATGTAGTCCTTGAGCTCCTCTGCACGCTCATCCAAGATGGCTGCTGCCCGGATGAGTATGTCTCGCCGCGTCTCGATATTGGTCTCGCTCCATGTCGGGAGGGCGTCGGTCGCCGCCTTAATGGCGGCACTGGCGGTAGATGTTGACGCATTGGAGCATTGTGAAGTAACACTGCCGGTCGTAGGGTTGATGACGTCAAAGGTCTCGGGGAGAATCACCTCGGATCCATTGATAAAGACTGGTACTGTAGCTGCTGGGAACTGTTTGACACCGTTGACCTGCTGGTGGATCTGGGCTGAGTCCATGCTTAAAACTGAATCTGGAAAGGCAGAGGAGTATGTTCGCCAGGCCAATATAGATCAAGACTTGTATTGCTTTTATCAGGATCTGAAAGCGAAGTCTCGAGTTTAAGAAAGAGATAGCACGAACATAGGGGTCCGAGAGAGGGTGGGACGAACGGGGAGGGTATTGACGAGGGCTAGCACATTAAAGGTCATGAGCCTACGATATCAGCGCCAAGAAAAATTGTCCAACAGCTGAACATTAACGGGTTTACAAAAACGCATGGATCTACTCCCTCTAGTCCCCCCTCCCCCTCCCCACCGAACACGATGACCGGCCAGATAGTGCGGGAGGCTTATGGAATTGACACGGGGTTTGATTTCCTATGCAGAATGTTGACCACGACCCCAGGCCCCACTCAGGCGGGATCATTAACCACGTAAAAGGGCCCCAAAATTTCCACGGCCGTTTGCTACGGAAGCCACTCGTCCCAGTCTCGGGTGCTTCCCGAGAACACTCCCGCCCTACGATTCGTTCTGGTGTTCTCGCTAGTGTACAACGCCAAAAAAAATGTTCTACGCAAATGTCACGCATGGATGCAATCAGTATCAAGATGATATTAGTATCTACCTACGTTCTCCGTAGAAGGGAAAGAGCAGAACAGTGGCGAAGCGCCGGGATCCAACCATGCCTCCCTCCCCCACCTCCGGATTGCTGCTTGTCCAGCCGGAGTGTTCAACAGGGGTTTCTATTCTCAGGGTCGTCTTTCGGAAGTCTTCTCTCTATTATTCGTTCCGGTGTTTTATGTTTTCCCCCGCAATAATTACTATGAGATCTGACGTCATGAAGCTATACGATGACTCTGGCTCTCGAGTTCGGGCCAGGGTCAAGGTCCCATCTCTGTTCGCTATCCTCCCCTCCACCCCTCACCAAAAAGGACAGCCATAATGATCAAGAAAATCGATTCTTAATGCATGGCAGCAGCGCTTGGTGAGCACCGGACGATGCAATGGTTGACTTGAGGATTGTCATTTAGATCCACAATCACATCACCTCAAGGACTGTCCTAGTACTAACAAGTCAAGCAGCATTGAGTACGCGGAATAAATCTGAACCACCAGCTGTTTACTCACTACAAAGACCTACTAGTCTGTGCTGAAGTGTGGGTGCTGCTTGTACTGGTAATTGAAGCTATTCCCACTATTGTATTTAGGTGGAGCGTCTCCCTCCTTCCTAGCTCTAAGGAATCAAGCGATATTGCACTGAAATCGACAGTCTGATATACTCGATATGAAACTTCCATACGCACGCAGAACCAAAACATCCCAAACTAGGGTAGTGAAATGTTCTCCACCTTCGCTTTATCTAAGTCCGTGAGTTGACCTGATCTAGCCCTATAGCACTAAGGGACTGAACAACACGCTGTGCCGCTACTAAACCTCCGCCTGGGCACAGTCTGGACTTGGTGAGCAAGTAGTAGTCACAAGTCTACTGGCATTTCTGGGCGAAAACACGTGGATTTTGATATGTAGATTTACACGAATCTGCTTCAGAGAAACGGGGACTGTCAATCCGCCTAGTCGATACTTCTTGACTACTGTTGAAAATGGAAGATTTTACCCGGGTTCATGAGCCACTTAGGATCAAGACTTGTTTTGATCGCCCTCATCACGCTCAGCGGGGCATCGCCGAGTTCATCCTGCAGGGAGTCAATCTTGCCCAGTCCGACGCCATGTTCGCCCTGTGAGCACACTATTAATCATCATTCTAGCTTTTACTCTTTTCCTCATGAACTTACCGTGCAAGTGCCTTCCATATCCAAGGCCCTGCGCACCATCCTGTGCACGCTCTGTTCGACTCGTTGGCGTTCCTTGGCACCATCGAACAGAATCGTCTCGTGGAAGTTGCCGTCTCCAACGTGGCCGATGATGCTTCCGAACAGGTTGAGATTGTCGAGATCTTTCTTCGAACATTCTTAATGGCAGACAAACAGACAAACGGTTAGCCTAGTTTCGCTTCAAGTTTCTCAAGGCCGCACGTGAAGTGTGGTAGTCTGGGCATGTGGGCAAAGTGCCCCGAGAGACTGTGCTCACCAATCAGTTCGGCGACTCGTGACAGAGGCACGGCAACGTCTGTCGTCCAGACCTCGCTACCGCTGGTGCGAAGCGCGAGCATGCTCCACAGGGCTTCCTTCCGAGCCGACCAAAGAACCTTCTGTTTCTCCGCGTCATTCTCAAACTCCATCTTGGGACTCCCATGTTCCCTCGCGACCTTTTGCACGAGCTTGATGTTGTGGTCGACTACATCCTGATCACCTGTGAATTTGATAAACAGGGTCGGTTCCTCGCGCCAGGTTCTTCCCGTGGCACCAATCTTGTTGATAACTTTCATCTGCACGTCATCGAGGATCTCAATAGCGCCAACAACAATGCCCTTCCGGACAACATCGACGGCCATACTCGCTGCGCTCTTGATTGTTGGGAATGAAATCACGGCTACCCCGGTGCTCGTTGGAGCGGGCGCGAGCTTAAGCGTAGCTTCGGTCACGAGCCCTAATGTGCCCTCTGAGCCTACAAACAGAGAGTTGAGGTTATAGCCAGCAGACGACTTTCTGCGCGAGGAGCAAGCAGTTATCATGAAAGTCAGCACGAAGTCGGGCTCCGGAATGTGAAGAGAAGCACAAAGCCACGTGCTCCTTCGCAACTCACCTCGGCCTTCTTCGAGTCTTCACAATTGTGCCGTCGCTCAATACTACCGTAAGATTGACGACCCAGTCTTTCATTGTCCCGTAACGAACTGCATTTGTTCCACTGGTGAAGCAGTCGCCAAGATTGTTAGCCGGTACTGTTTTCCTCTTAATAAAGGGAGTGTGTGAATCATACCTGCAATTTGTGCCAATCATACCGCCAAGTTGCGCCTGGAAAGACAATCCATCCAAGACGGTCGGTCAGTATCCATGGCACGCGGACGGTGACAATCCTATCAATGATGACGACTTACAGATGGGCCAGGGTCGATTGGGAAGAAGAGCCCGCTGGAGGAGATCTCTTTGTTCATTTGTACCCATGACATGCCAGGCTGCACCGAAATATCCATGCTGCAGAGAAACGAGAACGCGAAATTAGCACAACAGCTCGACTGGTTGGTGGGATTGCTGCAACGAACTCTTCTGGCCGAAATTTGACGATCTGATTCATGTTCATAAAATCGACGCTGAATCCTCCAACTGGCGCAGAGAAATTGCCTTCGACACTAGACCCGCCGGAGAAAGGAACTGAGACAGTCACAAGAAAGTTAGTGAGAGCGTCGCCACATTCGCTCTGTAAAGCAACGGGAATACCCTAAACCCCCGCTGGAGGATAAGTTCAAAGACTACCACTCATAGTACTTACTGATGGGGATATTGTATTTGTGACATATTTTAGCGACAGTTGAGACCTCTTCTGTCGAGCTGGGAAACACGACAGCGACTGGGAGCCTGTCTATGTTGACTGTCGACCATTCAGAGTAGCCATGGGCAAGAAGAATCTCACTGTCGGTAGAGACACTATCCTCTCCCAAGGCTCGCTGGACTTCAGTGATTGCTTGTTCCATTTGGGCAATGGTGGCATACTGGGGTTTGGCCGACCCTTGCTTTCGATCACTGGTGCTGAATGCCCATCCAGCAACAGCGCCGGCCAGAAGCCCCAGTCCGATTCCCAAGAGGGCGAGGGGGGAGGTGCTCGATCGACCGATCTGCGGGGCGGCGACGGATTGAGGTCCTGGCACCGAGGAGTGCGAGCTCCAGCGGGGTGATGATGGCTCTGCAGCCCGTAGAGGCGATGACGATGCGCGGTGACTGAAAGTACTGTTGATAGGGCCTCCCCTCGAGGCTAGGCGCCGGCAAGGGCGCCCACCATGACAATGGATACGTCTGAGGGGGTTCGCCATGTCTGTGAAATGGCTTGCAGATTGACAAGAGAAAGGAAGGGAAGAGAGGTAAACAGGAGGCGCTTGTCTTGATGGAGGATATCTGTAGAGATCTCGGTGCGGGCTAGAAGATGAGTAGCGACCCCAATAGAAAGCTGGAATTGGCAAATTGCCTGCGGGACGCGGAATCTGGAGCCATTGGAGAACCGGGACCAGGGGGGGAACGGGACCAGGGGGTCAGAGATGTGCGGAGTAACACACTTCGGAGCTGGAACATGGTGTGCGGAGAAGTCGTGCGGGGACGGGTTCGGGAAATACCCGGCAAGTTCCACCAGTTCTTGGCGGACTGTGTGCTGGGGTGGGGCCACGTGACAGAAAATCTCGCAATGAACAACCGAGTTGCCGAAGCTGGAATGACATAATCCACTGCATGTCCGGCCGACTTGGCAAGCTCTCGGGCTGGCTCCGATGTTCCAACCCGACAATCGATACCTCGACCACAACAACGTGCGACGGATCCATGCCCCCTGGCCAGCAATGAACGAGAGCAGCCCCCAGAGCAACATCAGTAGCACAATCAGCCTCCACGGTCACCAGGAGCCCCAACCGCTGCCACCGCCGCCCTCTTCGGCTGCATCCCATAGCCCTGTCTTCGCCCCGGCCCCCGGCCCCGGGTCCATGCTCGGTAAGCGAAAGCGCGTGGCGCTCGCCTGTGACGTCTGTCGCGATCGCAAGGTCCGTTGTGACGGGGCCAAGCCAGTCTGCGGGCCCTGTAGCAAGCGCTCCACGGCCCTGCCCCGGTGCCAGTACAATGTCGTCGCCCACAGCGCCAAGCGCCTGAGTGAGCAAGAGTACATTGCCAGCCTCCAGCATCAGGTCCAGCATCTGCAACAGCAGGCAGCTCCCGTCCAGCAGGCCTCTCTCAGCAGCACACATGACCCCGTCGGCGACAACTCGGCCGTCACCCCGTCCCGGCCCTCGCCCGCTGGCCCGTCCCAGCACGCGCTGCCTGCTGCCCACGATGTCGAGTCTCCTGACGTCCAGACATCTGCCGGCGAAGAATGTGGGCCCAGTCTCATCAGTGCCATGGGTGTGTCCGTGGCCAGCCCCGACCAGCTGCCGAAAACTCACCAAAGGAGCCAAGAGTACTACGGCAAGTCGTCTCTCGTATCGCTGGTCCAGGAGGCTGTCCCGCCTTCTTCTGCAAGGGCTCGCCATGATACCGTCGAGCCTCGTGTACGTAATCGTTCTTCGTCCCGGGCTTCGGAAGCTCTCTCGGGACTTGGCATCCAGACAGGTTCTCCCTCGACGCGCCTCAATCCCTTGCTCCAAGCGCAGGTTGCGTTGCCTCCCCGTCAACTCGCAGACGACTTGATGACCGTATATTTTAACAACATACACATTTTCTATCCATGGACACACTCTGTTAGTTTCCGGGACTCGTACGAGCGTCTGTGGACCCCTGGTGGAACGTCCAGCACAGGCAGCTATCGGTTCGCGCCTGTTGATGTCGGTCTCGGTAGTGCAAACTGTCCTCGACACATATTCCTCACTGCTGTCAATGCCATGTTTGCGCTGGGCTGCGAGTTTTCCGAGTATCCCCCGGAAGAAAAAGAGGCAGCCGCTGTTATGTTCTTCGAGCGAGCAAGGAAACTGATGAACATTGACATTCTCGAGAGCGGTAGCATCTCGCATATCCAAGCACTACTTCTCGTTGCTCAGTATCTGCTCTGCACGCAATACCCTACTCAATGCTGGAATATCGTTGGCTTTGCATGTCGGATGGCTGTTGGCCTTGGGCTCCAATCGTCACACTCTCCGGATGGCCTGTCAGACGCCGAGATTGAGGTCCGACGGCGAGTCTGGTATGGCTGTATACAAATGGACATGTAAGTGAAGATGCGCGTCCTTCTGCGTCTGCCCTGCAAGCAGGGCATGGCTGTTGTTCACGGCTAACCGGAGTTATGAATAGGACCGTGAGCATGACTCTGGGACGTCCACCGTCGGTCTATACGAGTGGAGATGTCCCACTTCCTCGCGCCATTGATGATCAGTTCCTGTCTCTAGACACGACACAACGTTCTGCCCAGCCGGACGGCACCAACTCCACTATGATCTTCACTGTACAGAACATCAAATTTGCAAACCTTCTAGGCACTATACTGCGTACCGTCTATTACCCCTCTGGAGAGGCCAAGGTCTCTCGACATAAACCTGCCGAGCACAACTACCACCGCGAAGAGTTTTACACCATACTCGAACTTGAATCGCAGTTGGAAGCCTTGGCCGACTCAGTTCCGGATCCATTGCACTGGGGTCGGCCTGGCAGCATCACCAACTCAGCGTTCTTCTCTGGCGATAATGAGCAGACCTTCAGACGGCAGGCCAACGTGCTACGAGCCAGGTGAGATAGGACCGCCCCGGGCACAATTGCTGTTTCAATTCTTTTTCCTTGTTTCTATAAACCTTCGCATGCTGTTCTTGTATGAAAAATGGCTTGAGGATCACATGAACTGATATTCTAATCGTGTCTAGGTATCTGCATACCAAGATCCTCCTCTACCGACCAAGTTTCACCAGTTTCTGCGCAGCTGCCCACCGTCATTCACGGGAGCCTAGCCCCCAAGAGGGCAGAATTGCTGGCCTGAGCAGTTCACTCCGGCTGCAGACAGCCGTTCAATGTGTGAAAACTGCCTGCGAGTTGGTAAGATCCATCAAGAGCGCAACGATGAAACATGCTACGGGGGCTTGGTGGTTCAGTCTTTTCTGTAAGTCCACGACTCGTGACACCTTTTGAGCTTTGCTATTGTAGCACAATGCTTCAGCCACCTCCTTAGTACGCATGCGACGTATGTTAAAGTTTCCACTTTGGCTCATCTAACATGATCAGATCTCATCACTTGCTCCGTCATCATTATTGTCGCCGACTGCACGCCACCCCTCCAGTCTTTGCTAGGCCCTTCACTACTCGAATCCGCTTGGGTCGACTGTGTTGAGGCATTGAGTCTCACTAGGAGTTGTAACATACGAGCCGGCTCGTATCTTCAATCTCTCCAGCTTTTGCGCGAGAGAAGTCTAGCTGTTGTGCACAGTACGTCCTTGGATTCTATCGCACCATACTGATCCCCCAAAAATGTTTTGAAATTGACATTGATCTCCCTGCCTCACGCGTTCCCTTCCTCCTCTCTGCACCGGTCGAACTAAGAAGCATACAGATAGTCATGGTAGCGGCCAGAGATCATCCAACGCCTCCAATTGCTCTGGCGGAACTCGAGACAAGGATAATAACAATAACGACAATACCCACAATAATACCTCTTTTCCGTATTCAGCGAGGACTAGCGGTGGTCTACCAAATGGAAGTCAAGTTGACGCGACAGCCACCGCAGCGGCAACCTTTGGCGATGGTGGCGGCGGCGGGGTTCCTGACTCGTCTCAGCAGCACGAGTGGGACCACGAGTTTGACATCCACGCACTATTGGGTACGTGGGAAGCTGATCTGAACAGCATCCATGCGCCTATGGGCTCTACTGCAGGCATGAATAATTTTGGTTTCGAAGTTATGAGCTTTCTGTAACAGTCGGAATGCCTGCATGGACTTTCATGTACACAGCAGCGATCGTTCTCTCATAGACTTTACATGTCGGATGCTTATGTGGAGTATCTTAATAGCAGTACTTAGACGGGTTGGAAAATGGTGTAGTATGCGGCTTTTCCATGCATGATTGAGGACAGGAGTCTAGAACGCCTCCCGGTCCGATTACGGCTGGCTGTGACAAGGTTGCCTATCGTAAAGACTGGTGTTTTCTCAAGCCACCATACTGCGATTAGGCGAAAATGCAATAGTTCGGGGATTGCACATTCATGGAGTGACCATTGCAAACCAGGTTTCCGAATCGATAATGGGTATCTTCTCTCTCTCTTATCAAATAGCGTCCACGGGTTGTACCCGAGAACTCAGTGGCAAAGAGATAAGCTCCGCCGCCCATTGCGAGTCTATTGCATTAGGGAGCCTAACTAGCGTTAGCTGCGCGTTCGCCGGATCCATGTATTTAATTACCCCCCTCAGCCAAGGCCCAGACCAGGAAGATTATAAATTGATCTTCGTCGTGTCGAACAACACTTCTCTCTTCCAGCACATTTCTGACGGCTAAGCCCGATCAGCTGAAGATCTCCTCTGTTGCTTCCCTTAAACCATGCGGTTCTCTTCTCCTCCGAACCTGGGGTCTGTATCCCGACCATTGGTACCTGTCCAGGCTGTTGTCACCTTGCTACTCATACAATGCGCTTCAGCCAAGATGGCCCCCTTGGGCCAGACCGTCGAGATCAATGACGTGGCATATCACATCCACCCAGATGCTATCGGCAGACTGGAATCGTGCTATCGCCCTAAGCCCAGCAGCGGCGGGGTGCTCCCGTACGACCTCCTTCCCATCACCATCTTCGACGTGGGACAGTCCCAATACAACGAGTCTTCACTGAAGCAGTGGATCGCTTCGTATTTGGCTAAAGATGATGTCTTCAACGAAGGCTTTCTTCAAGGTGGGTATCTTAGACTTAAACCTGTGGTCTGAGTCTATTTCTCACCACCATAGTGTCCGATCCGACATATAGAGCTAACCATCAAATCAACTAATAGGAACATATCTCCGAGTTCCAGGCCCTAAACCGAACATAGCCTTGCCGGATGCCTCGGGAGACTCAAGAATATCATTCATTCGCCCCATTGAAGCCGGTGCCATTGACTGCCCGGCTGGACCATACATGCTTTCCCAGTCAACTGGCGAGCTATTTATGCCATACCGCCTGTACTCTGACACTCAAGGCTCATTCCACCAGGGCGTAATCGCTGCTAAGGGCGGCCGCTTTGAACCCCTTAGTTCTTCCCTTGCCGGATCATCCTCCGTCACCATCGGCGTGCCCTCCCGTCTTTATTACAAGCCGACCGCTCAGAAGCCCCTCAGCGGTGTCCGTCTTGGAGTCAAGGACCTGTACGACCTAGAGGGCATCAAGACTGGAGCTGGAAGTCGCGCTTATTACAATATATACCCCGAGGCCAACGTAACTGCGGTTCCCGTCCAACGTCTGATTGACGCGGGTGCAATCGTCATCGGCAAGATGAAGACGACACAGTTCGCTGCGCCCGAGTTCGCCAGAGACGCCATCGACTATCAGGCGCCGTTCAACCCCCGCGGCGACGGGTATCAAGAGGTGGGCTCGTCGTCCTCTGGACCAGGCAGCGGCATGGGTTCGTATGAATGGCTTGATCTCGCTCTCGGATCCGACACTGGGGGTTCCATTCGAGTACCGGCTGAGGACAACGGTGTGTTTGGCAACCGACCTAGCCACAACAAGGTCGCTCTCACCAATACTGTCCCTCTGGGCCCGCAGTTTGACACCGCCGGTTTCCTTGTCCGCGATGCCAAGCTCTGGAAGACAGCGTGCGAAGTCCTATATTCTGATCTGACGACCAACTATACCAAATATCCCAGCAAGATCCTAACTTATGACCTACCATCCACTGCGACTGATAATGTCTCGAACCTGGTCGTCTCTTTTATTGACAAGCTCAGCAAGCACATCTCCGCAACTTCCTCAGCCTACAATTACACCTCGCACTGGTCCCAGACCCATCCCGCGGGCACCCCATCTGATGTCCAGGAATTTGTCGGCAACACTTGGGCGATTCTCACAGCCCAGGAGCAGATCAAGTTAGTCAAGGAGCCCTTCTTCAAGGCATACGCAGCCAAGTACAACGGCCGCCAGCCCTTCGTCAACCCATCTACCAATGGATCCTGGTCCTGGGCGGGCTCTCAGTCAAACCAGGTCGACGTGGCGGTCGCCAACAAGACCGTATTCATGGACTGGTGGAACCAAGTGGCCATGCCGCCCAACCGTGATTCCTGCTCGGACAGCCTGTTCCTGTACATGTTCAACAATGCGCAGCCCGCCTACCGCAACACCTACACGGGTGCTGCCATTGGTACCCAGGGTCTCGCGGGCGTGCTCCTCGGCCTCAACACGGGTTTCATCTCCCCAATGGCGGGCAACCCTGATTTCGTCGTCCCCATTGGCGAAGTTCGCTATAAGAGCACCGTCACTGCGCATGAGGAGAAGCTCCCCGTTTCTATCCGCATCATGGCCGCCCGTGGCTGCGATCTGATGCTGCTGGATCTCATCAACGAACTGGTTGGCGCCGGCATTATTCCGAAGGTGAACACTGGTGACTCTCTTGACGGAGGTCCTATCTATATTTAATATTAGAATTTAACCACCTTACTGAGAATGCAGCCTAAATCCTTATATCTCCTTCCTTTCCTCTAAGGTGCAGTGGTCCCCAAGCTGCCATAAAAAAACAAAGTTGTGCCCCCTCGACTACAGTAGCGACATAACAAATTGAGGATCGACTGCACGCCCCAGCCTGACTGACCATACAAAACTGAGGTCGTGCGCTCTGACAAAAACGAATTCGAGGTCATGCTACGGTGGTGATAAAAAAATTCAGAGGTGAGCTCACGCGCCCCAGGTTGACCATACAAAACTCAGGTCGCGCGCCCCTGGGCTAGCGAGAACAAGAAGTTGAGGTCGTGCGGCTGGTTGAACGCGCGCCCCAAGCTAGCCATAGAAAACTGCGATCGCGCTCCCAGGCAGCATTCAAGGCTGCACCTCAGTCTGACCATAGAAATTCAAGATCGTGGCCCCTATGCTACAGTAGTGATAACAAAATCGAGGAGTGAGGTTGCGCGCCTTCCAAGTTGACCATATAAAAGTGAGGTCGTGATCCCCTGGGTTCTGGTGGAAGTTGTGCGCCCCAGGTTGACCATACAAAAACGAGATCGCGCCCCCTTAGGCTAGGCGTCCAACCTTAATTTGTTTCAGGTTGCAATCCTGGGGCGCGCGAACATGATTTTCTATGGGCAGCCTGGGGGCACAATCTTGGTTGCTAGCCCAGGTCGCGCGCCCCAGCCGCACCATACAAAATGACGGTCGCGCGCCCCAGGCAGAAGCAGATCGACGGCAACTACTTCCAGACAAAGCCCTACCTAGATGTCTGCAACCGCAACCGCAAGACCGACCTAGTGAAGGCGGCGACACTGGCCTTCCTATCCGGCAAGGCCCGCCAGACCATCGCCCCGATCCAGCGCATCAATCTCGGCGTCGCTCGGCCCGATGTCCCTCAGGGTGCGCCCTGCGTTGCCGGCATCTTCCACGCCCAACACGCACTTCTCTATGTTAAACAGAACGGTACTGGCGATGCTGTAGGCGATCACCAGCGGTGGCGAGTCCAGGAAGACCTACTTCGTATACGGGTTGGTGCGGGCAGCAATGACATTACACGGTTTGGAGGTGTTAGTGCAGCTAGTAATGGCAGCAATGATCGCCGTGCCATCCAGCATCAGGCCATATGACTGCTCGGCTTAACCTGCTTCCAGCTTGGTCGTGTTAGTGATCCCGTACTCGGCCAATTCGGCTACCGGGAGGCGGCGATATGGGTCACTCGGACCGGCCATGCCGCGCAGTACGGTAGAACATCGCCGCGGTCGTCCTGGATTCCGAGCACATACTGGAGATGACAGTGCGGTCAATCATAGTCAGTGCTGTGATGCCCTCGTCGAACCAAGCCAGGCGCCAACCACGCGTTCATTGCGCAAGAACTTGGTTGGGGCCAGCACCACGTCGGTACTGATGATGCCCGGCCGCGGCTTGCCAGTCAGTTCAAAATCAACAATGTCAGGCAGCATTCAAGATGTGCCATTGAGCATGATATTCTCCGCCTCCAGCCCGGAGACACCGATCGCGATCACGCCCAGCGCATCAACGTGCGGGTTGTAGCTGTCGCCCACGCGGGGATCCGGGAAGCCGACACCGTACTGCACGTAGACCACCAGCGACATTTTCTCCAGGTGGATCTGGTGCATGATGCTGTTGCCTGGCGGGTCACGTCCACGTTCTGGAAGGCCAGCTTGGTCCGGTCGGCACGGTTCTTCTCGAATGCCTGCGGGCCGAGACCAACGCATTCCACTTCCAGCGAGTAGTCGACGATCAACTGCACCGGGAACGCCTCATTGACCTGCGTCGGCCGTGATGCCAAAGAGCGGCAATGGGTGATTGCCTGCTCAACGTCTGTGGCGCCATCGCCGAAGCTGCATTGAGCCCTGTTCCTGATCTCCTAGTAATCGCCCTCCCTTGATCGTGCACGCCCTCTGTGACTACTGCGAGCTGACATTGTTGATATCCTGGTCAACACCAAGGAGATGTACGAGCGAGCGTGCGCAAGGAGTTCCCCAGAATGTGAATGCCGCAGACCCTGTCAAGCTTGAGCATTACAAGGATGTTGGCCGCAGTGAAGGTGAGGTTTATCCCTGGCCTCCAGACCGAAGTACTTGTAATGAGGCTGTCTGCCAGCAATACCTTTGACACCGGTGCGCTGGCCGACCTTGGAAAATCAGGGTTGGTCAGGCATTGAGGTCGCGCGCCCAAGGCATGAGTTCGCGCGCCCTGAGCTAACGATAACGCTGCGATGACGCGCCCCAGATTGCCTGCAGAAATTGAGGTCGCGCGCCCCGCCCAAGCCAAAAAAAACCAGAATTGAGAGTCGCGCCCCCCCTACGATAGAACAAAAAAAGTGAGGTTGTGTGCAAATCAATCGCGCGCGCACCCCAGGAGGACCTACAAAATCGAAGTCGCGCCCCCTAACCAAGGACAAAAAAAGGTCGTAACGCGCCCTAGGTTCACTGTAGACAGTCAGGGTCGTGCCCAGGCTGGCAACAAGAAAAATTCTCCGGCTGACCAAAGAAAATCGAGGTCGCAACCACTGGCCGCACGACTGAGTTTCTGGTGTGGCTTTTACGATTCTTGCACCAGGTCGGTCGGCCTGGGGCGCGCGACTGGTTTTTTGGTGTGGGTCTGGGGCGCGTGGAGTTTTGCACGGATCTTTTCCAGGGCGCGCGACTGGTTCCTGGAGGTGATATGTCTTAATGAAAAAAAAAAAAACAAGAGACTAGGGATTGCAGAAGGCGAAAAGAAAGAACAAAAACATTCGAACGAAAGGCACGGAGGTCCTGTAGTTACCCTGTTAACCCTTCATGAAATGTCCAGTCTTCAATTCTCCTCGAGGGACTGCCGATGTTGTCCTCGTGTTCTGAGATAATCATAATAATGCGCATTCTAGCAAGGTACATCGCTGTTACCACTTGCCTCGTTTGCATAACACTTATCTTCCTATCTCTCTTCAATCTATGGCAATTCGGCGCTTGCAACGTCTTTCATTCCACGTGCAGCACTATACTCGACAGGGTGATTCCCGGTTGGACACATGATATACACCCACCTGACACTCGAACGTGGGTTCCAGGTCAAGGCTGGGTGGTAGAGTACCATGTCTCGCGAGAGGAACGACTGCGAATGCTAGAGCGCTTCGAAGCATGATGAAGTGCACTCCTTCGCAGGCGTCGAAGATAAAACGGAACTTGGTGCTAAGTCCGTCCAGAGAGCTGACCGACTTGGTCCTAAGAACATACTTATCTTCGACACAACGAACACGTCTCCATACTACGACGAAGTCATGCTATCGAAACATTGTTAGGGAAGATCATTGAAGTTACTGTGATAGTGCGTGTTGACTGTGAGAGAACTGTTCTCGGGTGTATAGTGTCTCCGTCTACGTTTTAGTAGGTTAATGTTAACCTACGAAGTAATACCACGACCTTTCATCTGAAACCTCTTAGTTTATCGTGGCAGACCGCGTGTCCTGAACTAAGATCAGGGCTGTCTTGGGTTTTTGCTGCCAGTAAAAGGCCTTTGGCAACGTTCCAACAACAGCCCAACTTCAGTCATCAAATATGGAATGGCACTTGTCATAGCGTTGTAGTGATTCATAGCCAGATAGTCACAGTCTCTATTGCAACTGGTACCAGTAATCTACATTGTAATAGTGTTGCGATGGAGTACTCTCAATCTGCACCTGGTGGTTATGTCATAGGGAGGGCCACAGTATCACCGGGTAAAGGGGCTTCCGCCCAGCTTGATTCGCACCGGATCAGCACTCTCCAAGTCCACAGACAACGGATTCGATACCCAAGACAATACATGTGTTGGGATTACATTTAATAACTTGACTGTACAGGCATTGATGCCACTATCTGATCAACAGACGCGCAGCTCAACCACAGTCGACACTTGGTTATCTCTATCACCATCCGTTATGGCTGCACCAAATCCTTTTGATTACGAGGCAATCCGCAACTGTATTGCTAGATACAGCATTGCACCGGACACCAAAAACTTTGCTTTGTTTAAGGAAGTCTTTGCTGAGGATGTCCAAGCTCAATATTCCTTTTGGGGGTGTCAATGGGCTTATGAGGAGCCCACAAGAACTGGGAGGTGCAATAGAGACAAGGTTCGTATCTCTGTCTTACGCTACACACATGTGTAAAACTGACCGACAGTAGGTTGGCCCCAGTGCAGACCCAGCACTCTCTGACAACTCAAACCATCGAGATCGATGAGACTGGCCAGTCTGCCGTGGCAACTACATATTTTGCCGGACTCCATTTTGGAGTTGGTAAATGGAAAGGCCAGCAAGTCTCATCATGGGGAAAATACGATGATCATATTGTACTAGTGCCAGGGAGGAAGGACATCCCGGGCTCGAGCGGGAAGTGGTTGATCCAGAAGCGGACTCTAACATTCATGGGCCGCTGGGGCGAGGAAGGCGTCATGCAAGAGGAGCAGTAAGCCGGGCAATTGCTTGCCGTCACCTTACGTCTCTAGACACTCAATATACATCCTGATACATCCTAAATGTCAAAAAGTCCAAGACAGGTTGAGCGCGGAGCTCGGTTCCACAAATACATGCCGTCAAAGTTTGTTGTGTGTGCGTTCGTGATCCACGGCAATTCCATTAACCGCGGAACCTCAGCCAAGCAGGGACATGTAGTCGCCCAGAGATTCCAAGATGCTTGAACACCTAGCCAGAGTCCTTAAAAGAGTATCCTCTGATGGTTTGTATCATTTCTAGAAACTTGCCTTATCTGTCGACAGAATTAATAGATGGCACAGCCACTTTTAAGTCTGACCCTCTTCCTCTGCTGCACTTTAGTGCAATATTATAGCCGACAAATCCGGCACCATGCTAAAACGGTCACGTCCATAGAGAAGGGAAAGACAGGATTGAAGTTCTTCAAAGACGACGGATGTGTTAGAGTTGCTTCCAGCCGTCTGGATGCTTACTAGTTTGCTAAAAGTGTTAAGTTTGTCTTATAGCACCGACTTTTATGCCAAACTGAAGGCCAACTTCACACCTACGAAGCTTCGGTGCGTCGTGGATGAATTGGGTTTATCAGAAGGATAAATAACCCTAACCCTAAGCCCCTGCCGTGTTGAGCCTGTCGCAACTATTTGTGTTGGCTCCAGAACGGCCCTGCCACCAACGTCAGCGCCAGCAGGCATGTAATTTCATGGTCTATTCTTGTAACTGGAGGAGCCGCCCGTCAAGAGGAAGCCAGGCGCGAAGCCCAAGTAGCTGCTGGTAGACACACCTGTTGGCTGTCAAACCCTTGCTGGTTGGGCTGAATGACTTGAAACACTGTTGTTATCAAATTTAGCGTCTTGAGCTGCTCTGGACGGTCCCATGTTTGGTCGCTTACACCAACGACACTAACAATCCAATCAGAGGTTCCCATAATTTTCCACCGGCGCCAGCTCGTCCTGACCAATTGCAAGTAGCACTTCCCACTCCATCACGATTTACGGCCCTGCCTGGCACTCGTTCATTGAGTGGCAATGTTGGTGATCAAGGCCCTCCACCGTGTGGAGCTACGATTACAGTCCCTGCCTAGACTTGATCCTTCCCTTTTATACTCAAGCTGTTTCACAACCCTAGAGATACTGACGTCGATCGGATACAGTTCTGCCACAGATGGATGAAGCAGGCCAACTCCCCCGCTAGTGTCACCTCCACGGTCATGGCACCCCTGCCACCCGTCCGGGGACGCCTTGACGACCACGCTTGATGGTATCTTTCGACTTGGTCCGACGGAAGCATTTGAATATTAAACTCTCCTCCGCGACTCGCGCATCGAGGCAGAGTTGACGTCGGACGATTGCGCGTCGTGGTGACCGGCGCGACCTTCTTTGGCGCCGAGTTGGGCTCCACGATCCAAATGGTACAAGTGCAACACAAGCGCATGGTATCTCCATTTCCGGGCAGTGCCAGTTGAAGCAACACTTCCGGTCCTCCAGCCGGAGACCTCTACAGGTCTGTGATGGGTCACTAGGTCTCGCGGGATTGTTGGTATTTAGCGCTGAGACCTCCGTCCTGCGCCACTATGGCACGCCTGGGGAGCGCTTGGCCGCTTCTCCAAGTCGTTCAAGGCGCTCTCGAACAGAAGATGGTCCGGCGGGCTGCTACTTCGGGCCGCTGGTTCGACAGACTGTTGGCTCATGCAAAACTTGAATTGCACAGTCGTATGGTTAAGAAAAGCTCAACAGTGGTCCGATCTGACTAGATTCAGGATGATGTTGTTAATTATGATCTCTCAAACGCGCGGTTATCGCATAGCCTCATGAGTCCCACCCGACCTGTTTCACACATGTATGTTAGTACGAAATCATCGTTGTCGCCCAAGCCCAACTGGTAGCCTCAACGCATATAAAGAGGAGCTACAAAAGTTCTGCCTGATGAAGAGTTCTCTATCCCAATTTCCCCAGACCTCTCCATCAACTACTCATTCCCACTTCTAATACTCGTATCTGGCTTTTATACACCCGCAGCGGTCTCTAATCTCTGCCTTCATCTTACTTCAAGTCCTTCAATCATCTCAGTAAGTACTTACCTATACTGTCTTTTCCTTCAAACAACCATCTAATTCATTTCCTAAAGATTCAGACACTCCCCCTCCATATTGAACATCATGTGTCAAATGACTCAGGTCATCTATTCCTGCGGCTGCCCCAACGGCTTCGTCATTATCGAACCGCGATGTCGGAGGTACCCCAGATGCGCCGTCACATATGTCCCTGATACGTATCTCAACTATCCATGCGACTATCACCGTCATCAGCGCTACTAAGCTGGGACGAGTAGGGGGGCGAGGAGGTAGACGAGGCCCTGATCGATTCCCGTCCTCTTTCTTATGTCTTGACTTCTCCCCTTACAAAATCCCTATTATCTTCTAGACCGCTGGCCGGCTACTTGAACAAGGATGGAGTGGATTCTGGATCAGGTTCTGGACTGTCGCTATCGACTATGTATTGTTACTTTGGCTTGTGTTTACCAATATCATTGACCGGGTTGGCCGCCTAATTGGCATCCACTCTTTGAAACAACGACCCATTATATACCAGCCATTATTCGTGGTGCTCAGAGTGACACTCACTTCAACCTCCTTTACTTAATGGAGCGCCCAACCATGCGGAACAACGTATTTGACACACCAACTCTTCCACTTACCAAGAGTCACAACGCCTGCAAAGAAAATCTACAGCACGCCTGCGAAATAAGAAAACAATAAATCTTGGTTTCATAGACAGTAATATACGCGCAGCAATGCAGTCTTATCGTGTAAAAAAGAATGGTTAAGCCAACGATTGTATTTGACACTACAGAGAGCAAGATACTCATTGATGATGTTCATCTCTATTATAGAGTCTGTTTCGAGACCTATGGAACTTGATTGGTATGATGATTTTGGCTAAAAAGATGTATGAGTATTACGTGGCTAAGATACGTAATTCAGGCTTTAGGGGTCGATCTATAGGGCTGTGTGATTGGGCAGTAAGTGGCCCTCGCACTAATTTGTTCCCATTAGACCAACACCAACCATTCTTGATAGGACTGCCTGCAACCAATACATTTTGCATACATCGGTCCGAGCTAAGCATGCAGATGCTGCATGACGCATCTAACCAACCAAATCAACAAGCTGCAGGCCTGCCCGGCTACAGCACACATGCGACTTTTGCAAGCTGCATGTTCTGAGCGGCACCGTGTCCGAGGCTGGGTAATTCGATAAGGACATAGTGGACGGACATGAATATAAAAAGACGGCCGAGTCCCTAAAATGTTCCCTCAGACAGTATGACAGAGGCTTTCCTCCTCGCCGGTCGAATTCTCAGTTTCTTCCAAGCTTTACTAAAAAATCGTCACCATACTTATTATCTTCTTCAACACTTGCCATGGCCTCGTCAGTCCCATTCACTGTTGAAGGTGCCCACCGGGGCTTGCCAAATGAGCCTATTCTGTATCGCATCCGTGTCCCAGCTCACGGGCCAGAGAACTCCCACCAAGGCCAGGTGATCAGATACCTGACCGCCCCTCACCCTCCTAAAGGCGCAAGCGGTATGCCCGACTATCGCGGCGAGCTCCTGACGTTCGACACGGTCCCCGCCGGAGACTGGAACCTCGGGCGTCTTGTTGCCACCGGCGGCAGCGTTGAGGGCAAGTTTATCCTGGGCTCGACTGAGACGGCGCAGTTGGAGGAGACTTCGGGGATGTTGGACGCTGGCCCTGCCTGGGTTGACAAAGAATTCAACCTTGTGGATCTGTTGGACGCTTATCACAAGGGCGATCAGGCCGATGATAGCCAGGATGACATTGCGCACATGCCCACCGACATACAGTGTATGAATCACGTCTCCGCTATGGTCCTCCCCACTCCTGAAAGCCTCGCCACCACCGTGGTAGAGCCCGAGGTGATTGGCGTCTGGGCATGGCAGCCAGGCCACGCACATGGCATCGCGGATGAGAGTCATATCTACTCTATCATTCAAGCCCGTGACCCAGGTATTGCGCCCCGGTTCCTCGCTCATATCACTGATAACGACACACGCGTGATTGGCTTCCTACTCCAGCGTGTAATGGGTGCTTGCGAGGCAGGAACAACAGACTTGGAGAAGTGTAGGAACATTCTCAGCCGCCTACATGCCCTGGGTATCGCCTATGGCGGGCTGCTAAAGAGACACTCATTCCTGATCTGTGATGGCAATGATACAGTTCTCCTCCAGGGATTTGGTGGTTCGTTTGTGACGACTGATCAGGAGGTCTTTAGCTGTGAGCTTAATAGTCTTGAGCAACTTCTAGCTTAATAACCATTCTATTATTGTAAGCAGATCAGAGGGCTGCTTTCATCCACTAGGTATTTAAGATCCAGGCCGCTCTCATCACGTCGATTCTTGCAAGACTAGATCGCCAGTTATGGCAGCACCAATACCAATGCTAAGTACGGCTATAGCCGTCACAGCAGACGACGCATTTACCAGAGCTCGTGAAGACTTCATGTCAGCTCCCTCCCTAAGTGAGCAGGCCAAGTTCGCATCCTGCTCGTCAGTGAAGGACGTCCTGAACGGCTTGAAGAGTTTCCAAACCCTCAAAAAGAACGCCAGACGAACCAAGACATGTATGGATAAAATCCATGCGCTTGGAGACAACCTTATGCCCTATTTTAAGATCATCGAGGTCTGCTGCACAGCGGCGCAACCATGGGGAAACATAGCATTTAGGTCCCTACTACTTGTCCTTAAGGTGTTTTAGAATCTCCCTGATATGGTTTCTCACACTGCTTACGAGAGATACTGACAAAAATGCAGCTTGCAGGCAACTTTACGACCTTCTTTGAGAAGTTATGCGACTGGACAGACGCCCTCAACTCGCTCCTGCCGCGATACCAGGGAATCTATGATTGCCTGTGCCATAGACCTACCATTATCAGTGACAGGCTTTGGAATTCATTCATAGACTTGTATTGCAACCTCTTTCAGTTTTTCACTGCTGTGGCGCGCACATTTTCGAACCGATACGGTAGTACGTATTTTTCTTGACTCGAAGACTAAGGCGTCAATGCTGACTTTCGAACACCCGTTCTTGTGGCAAGCCTTGTGTGGAAGCCATTCGATGCCCGTTTTCAAGCGGTCACGGAAAAAATCAAATTCCATGCAAAAATCGTTAAGGAGGAACTTCATTTCGCTTCCCTGGACCAATTTCAGGCCACCCTGCAACAGGAAGCTCAGCGCGCAGATAAGGCACAGCGTGTGTTACGTGAAGCTATGGATGAGAGAGCGCAAGTCCGGGATCAATAAGCACAGCGTATGTATTCTGTGATCTCTAGTGTTGTCTAGACTTGAACGCCATTGGGTTCTAACCATCACATACATGTAGGTCTTTTTGAAAACGGGGTCACCAGTTGGCTGGATCCGCCCCATTACAAGGACAGCTTGGAGCAAGCACGTCAGGAAAAGATGGAAGGAACCGCAGAATGGCTCTTCGAAAATCCTACAATGGAATCCTGGATGAATTCGGGCGTGCAATTCACTGAGACATGCCAAGACACATCTCGGCAGCGCCCGGAGTCACTTCTCTTGATTGATGGTGAGCTGGCTTCCACCCCCCACAAATGAAAGGGAAGCATTAATTTCGAGTATTCTGCAGGGAACATGGGCTCGGGGAAAACAGTGCTTGCGAGTTACCTGATTGACACGCTGGGCCATGGGGCCAGCGCTGGAGATTTCCCACCTGAGGTTTGTTACTACTTCTTCTCGCAGAACTCCGATGCTCGCAATGGCAGCAACACATTGTCGGCATGCTACCGTGCAATAGCGTCGTAGATTTTCCACAGGTTTCACAACCTCGAAAAGATTCACAACATCTTTACGTTCGCAACAACTGGAATATCTACGGACCCTCATGCCTCGGAATCAGAGATAGTAGAAACCATTGCACAGTGCCTGCCGCATTTGCCCGGCCTCTACTTTTGCATTGACGGCATAGATGAGTGCGCGCAGAATTCGAAACTCATAAGTCAGCTTTCTACATGGTGTGCGCACTCTCCAGTGCGGGTTGTCCTACTCAGCCGGCCTAACGTGGCATGTCTACTTCATTCGATCCGGCCAGATCGGCGCATTCGCCTCACCAGCGATATGCTAAACCGCGATATCCGCATGTACCTGTTTACTTGCATACAGGAGCTGGTGGAGCAGCATCTTCTTTCTGACGACATTGACACCGATAACATCGTTCTGCACCTGACGAGACGCGCAGAGGGCATGTTCCTATGGGCGCGCTATTTGCAGTTGCTAGCGATGACATGTGCACAGCGACTTGGAATAATTATGAGCTCTAACCCTCGAGGCTTACATGGCCTCGATGAGATGTATAGCAAGATACAGGCTCACATAGAGACCATGGACGAGCATAGCCGCAGCCTGGCTTGTCGGGCATTTGCTTGGGTAGCTCGGGCGTCTCTTACTTCTGCCGAGCTCAGAGAAGCCCTATTCCCAGATGGATGGGACATAGAAGACAGCAGCACAGTCAAATTTGAGCAGACCCTTGTCGTTGTCAGCTGCGGCCTGCTGGAGCAGTCTATAAACGGCTGTTTCCGGTACATTCATCTTACGGCCCTGGATTACGCAACACGGGATAGCTTGCGCGGCGGTCTATCGACAGGTATCGTTCCAAAAGCATACCAGGGAGAGTCTGTTCTGGCGGCTGCGTGTATCTCTTACCTGTCGTCGAAAGTACCAGCCCGGCCATTGTCCGGCCAAATGAACATCGACACCAAGAAAGACGACCTCGTCAGAAAATGGCCCCTCCATAAGTTTGCCGCTACAATCCGATTGTGCTTGAATGCTATGACAAGGGACACTATTCCGAAGCAATTGGCACGGAGAAAACACATGGCCGAGCTAGGAGTAAGCTTTGTTGAGAATCAACTGGCTCTGATGGCGTGGATCGAGGCAATTTGTACGTATCGCGTCCGTGTGAGTGAGTTGCTTCCCACGATACCCCAATTGGGAGAAGGAACCCTTGATAGAGACGAGCTGCATCTCTTTATCGAAGTTTAAGGCCTTATCAACGACCTGGCCTCTCTGGACTCCAGTTGGGGTAACATTCTACACCAGAGCCCGTCTGAAATCTGGGGTGACATCACTGCATTTACCAAGAGCCGATTCTTCCGCAATACATCGGCCGCTCATATACAGCGTTTGGCACCGGAACTAGAACGAAATGAAGACGGTGTGTCAGTCTGCACAGAGAATGCTATGTTCTCAGTCTCTATGTGCAATTCCGATGCAAGCCAGGTTGGTGTTCTCAGTGTGTTCCCCAACAGATCCTTTCGTGTAGGCTGGGAGAACAGACGAGACATACCATGCCATGCAGACCCTCTGGAATGGAAGAGTGCTGGCCAGCTTCGCCTTCCGTCCGCTCCTAAAACAACAGCAGATTTCACAGAAACTTCAAACGGGTGGCTTGCTACCTATGAAATCTTCCGTGTACTCGAGACACATAGTGAAAGCACTGCACTGCTTACTGTCCATCTGGACGTAAGAAATATTGAAGTCTGCCTCCGGCAAAGCCTTCGGTTCTCGCCGCTTGGGACCTGGAAGTGCTCATTTCCTCTAGCTATCTCCCCTAGCCTGGACAAATTCTCCATTTTCACCGACATCTACCACCTCTCCGCGGACAATAAGGCCTACACGACCACTTTCATTGTACCTGATTTCCACCCGAAAATCCAGCTTGCCTGGGCGTCCAAGACGAACTTTGCGGTCTCCTACTCGTACCTCCTCTATTGGAGCGAGGACTCTCGCTACGTGGCTTACATAGACAGTGATGGCCCCGGAACCTGGAATGAATCTATTTGTATCGCCATATTTTCAGTCCACGACAGCACGAGCAGCCCCAGACTGGTTAACATCACAACCGCGTCTTCCATGGGCATAAAAAGTAGCGATTGTGCTTTTCATCCATGCCGTTGCATTTTTATGTACCAAACAGCTTTCGCCACCTACTTGTGGCATTTTGATCGTCGTATGTCTATCTTCATTCACGGACCTGAGGGTATCGTTCCACACACTGCTAATTCTTTTTGCCTTGTTAGCTGAGTCACAACCATATCAGTTTCATCGGGCTCCGTTGACAGGACTCAACATCAGATCCTGCATATCATTTTCACAGTGCGGCCAGTACGTTGCCATTGCTCACCAGGGCCAGCCACGGCCTCAGTACTTGGCACTCCCAGAGAGGAACAGCAACTTGAATATGAGTATGAAGCGGTATTTTGGTGAAGAGCACGAGATGGCCGGGTCACAAGTGCAAAAGAGACAAAGACAAGAGGATGATGTCGACAGCGAGCGAAAAGAAACCCGAATCGCAACTCTCGGGTTCTGTTTGCCGGCACCTGTGATTTCATCCAACGCAATTGTTACCTGCGATTCAGCATCAGGCACAGCTGCATCGGTGGTTCAGGCTAATACCGGAAGCGTTGTACTTGCTTCTATGACAGAGGAAAGCATGCGGATTGTGCCGCTCCTCAGACTTCCTAACGGGCTTCCTACCGTGTCCACCATACCGACGGTGTCCTTCAACTCAGTACATGACAACACCACTGTTGGCCAGTGTAAAGTGATTCTCACAGCTGCACCAAACACAGTCTACAAAAGCGATAAGAGAGCGGCTGTCTCTGAACTGCCTCTCGTGGCTTGGAAGGATATACGGGCCCTGCGAGTAGAGCGCATACCGTATAGTCTAGAGCGGACAAGTATGACAGAAGACAACTGATTTTTGGAGGGGAGAGATGGGAAATCAGGTGTTGTGATATCTTTGTCAGGATTTTGCATAGTTGACAAATTTGCATGTGGATGGAAATTGATGAAGATGACTTCCATAGTAGAGCATTTGCCCTAAACCTTCAGATATACAGTAGTTGTGGCGCGAGACCTTTTGATTCCCTTTCTATGGATTGACAGCCTGTGCATCGTGCAGGACGATAAAGACCAGCTTCAAACTCGCCCATTCTCTCGCTGTTGTCGTCAAGGGGATACACCGTGTTGAGTGGGTACAAAAGGACGTGCAGAGCAAAATGCGATCTTCTTCCCTCTCCCGGCAAATCAAGCTCAAGCGGGCGAGGTCCGGAGATTAGGTGGCGGGCCTGGCCGACCCCTATGTCTTTGGTTTCGAGGTATCACGGCGAAAGGACGAAGAGACAGACCTGACATCGGACTTCAGTTTGAAGAACAATGCCTATCGCCACCGCAGCCGATAGGAGAAGCCTTGTATCCTTGAACCCGTTGCTTGCAGACCAGCCACTAACAATGATTTTCTCTTGCAGGGCGCCGTGTTGCTTGAGCTGGTCTGCTGGGAGTCCATATTCAGGATTAAGTTCAAGAACCTCAAAGGCAGAACCACTGTCAGCCGGAACCACTCAGGAAAGATATGCTGAAGTCGGTGCGCGAGGTAGTTCCGCACTTGATGGGGCAGTCTTTCGCGGCGGTATTTGAGACATGATGAAGTGACACAGAGGTTCGCCCAGTTTCAGATTCATGAGGGGTTTAAAGAGAAGGTGGTAGCAGTGTTGAAACGTTTAGTGATTGCAGGTGTTTAGAAGAGCCAAGGCACATCTTAACTCGTTGAGCTGAAACACACTTACAGAAGATGGCCATCTTTCCATGGTCTTGTGATTTGACACCCTTTTGCTTTTCAAGAAACTAGCCACAGTAGGTGCTCATTTCCTGGCTTTAGGAGGAGCCTAGGAAGGTCCCTGATGTAAATGAGAAGGAAGACGGCCTTCACCACCTAGTAGAAAAGCACTTCTCTCAAGCTGAGCTGTCAGCTGCTGCAGTCTTGTTGAACCCTGTCAAGTTCAATACTGTTGTTTCTGTTTCCAGGCGGCTGATGTTTCCCGATGCAAAAGTCCGCGCGCCCCGCCGCCTCCAGGAACCACACCAAAAACCTAGTCACGCGCCCTAGAAAAGATGCGTGCAAAACTCCACGCGCCCCAGACCCACACCATAAAAACCAGTCGCGCGCCCTGGAAAAGATGCGTGCAAAACCCCACGCGCCCCAGACCCACACCACAAAAACCAGTCGTGCGCCCTGGAAAAGATGCGTGCAAAACTCCATGCGCCCCAGACCTACACCATAAAAACCAGTCGTGCGCCCAGTTCTTATTGCCAGCCTAGAGGGTGCGACCCTGATTGTCTACAGTGAACCAGTGAACCTAGGGCGTATGTGACCTCAATGCTTGGGATGTTGTGACTTTGTCCTTGGTCAGAGGGCGCAGCGACTTTGATTTTGTATGGTGCCTCTGGGGCGCGCGATTGATTTGCATACAACCTCACTTTTTTTTATTCTAGTGTAGGGGGGGCGCGACCTTAATTCTGTATGGTGCCTCTAGGGCGCGCAATTGATTTGCGTACAACCTCACTTCTAGTATAGGGGGGGCACGACCTCAATTCTGTATGGTGCCTCTGGGGCGCATGATTGATTTGCGTACAACCTCACTTCTAGTATAGGGGGGGCACGACCTCAATTCTGTATGGTGCCTTTGGGGCGCATGATTGATTTGCGTACTGTTGGACCAGTGATTGTGTGTATTGTTCTGTTCCCCCTTCTTTCTGTTGAGGAGGCTGGTTCTGTGGGATCTCTAGGGGAATCTAGTCTGAAAATAGCCTAGTGTGACTTTATATCTTATATCTAAGGTATGAGGTGCATTTTATAGAAGCACTGCTTAGTTATATAATTATATATTATATGCTTAGATAAGCTAGATCTATATGCTAATTAGAATCTAGTTTAATATATCTCTCTAGATTGATCTTCTTCTAATCAGTCTATACTTCTATTTATAGAGGTAAGATTTATTTCTTATCTTTTAATCTTATTTTCTAAAGATAAGTTATAGATAGTCTATATATATTATATCCTTCTAATTTAATATATTCTAAATAATTTATTATAATAAGATCTATATCTTAATTATTATAAGGTTAAAGCTCTTTTTCTTAAATTCTTCTTTTCTTCTTTTCTTTTTAGATAATAGTACTACTATAAGTACCCCCTCTAGCTTAATAAGAAGCTAAAGAGAAAGTAAGAAATTTCTAATATAATAATTTATAGATTAATACTATATTTATATAGATATCCTTACTTTTAAGCTTAGAAATATAGTTTTAAAGCTTAAATTCTAGTTTTAGAGTACTAATTAGGATTTAATACTATTACTTCCTCTATTAGTACTACTAGTACTACCCCTACTACTTCTACTCTTCTTTTTAATAGAGATAATAAGTAAGTTTATTTTAAGCTCTATTTCTAGGAAATAAGATATTAATTTAAGTTTAGTAACTCTAATAGTAGTAATAAGAAGCCATCCTTAAAGTATCCCTATATCTCTATCTCTAAGAATAAGAAGAAAGAAGAAGAGGATAAGTCTAAGAAAGAGGATAAGTATATAAATTTAAGATTTTATTTAGAAAAATAAGCTGTTAATTTAGATTTAAAGATAATAAGCTTAAGGATCTAGCTTAAAAGCTAAAGTAATATATTACTAAGGCCTATAAGGCTACTAATAAGCAGTATACTAAGAATAAGAAGGCCTTAGACTGTTATACTACCTATACTACTAAGGCTGTTATTTAGTATGTTTTATAGTTTATTTTCTTATTTTAAGTCTTATCTAACTATTTTATAGTACTAAATCTAAGAGGATTTCTTTTTATCTAGGCTATACCTACTCTACTCTTATAAGAAAGAGTGATAGCTAGTACTATACTATAGAGACTATAGGTATATATTATAAACACTATATCTAAAGAAGCTACTATAATCCTATATATAAGTATCCTTTTCTTAAAATAAGCTTTATTTTACTAATTTAAGATACTAATCTAAGAGATATGCTTTTAATTATTCTATTCTTTTTAGATTTCATCTAGAGCAGCTCTAAGGACAACTACTAAGATAAGAAGATAAGTTATATATTCTAGATATAAGTTTTATTTTATTGATTTAAATCTCTATTTAGAAGAAGAAGAGATGTTATACTATAGCTAAGGTTGTTCTAGCTAGATACTAGAAGGATATCTTTTCTTATACTAGTAATTTTTATCTTATTTAGATAAGATATATTTATTAATTTTAAATCTTATATCCTAAAATAGATACTTATTTATTTTATCTAGTCTTTTCTACTATAGATAGAACTCTTACTCTTATAGCTTAATAAAAATTACTTCCTACTAGAAATCATTATACTATTTACTATAAATAAGTTATAAATATATAAAATATAGCTTATTTTCCTACTTATATAATTTAAAGGTCCTATAGAATTTTATTAAGTAAATACTCTTATAGGTCTATTATTCTTTAAGCTTTAATTTTCTTCTATATATTAACTAGTTCTAGCTACTAGTAGCTCTTAATAAACTATTTATCTTATAATATCTTAGTTAGACTATTAGTAATTATCTTTAAGCTTTATTTATAGGAAATATAGATTATTTTCTATTAGATATACTCTCTTAGCTAATAGTTATAGATATCTATATATTTTAGCTTGGTTTTTAGCTTTTCTATAGCATTCTCTAATAGGTTAATTATCTGCTGATTATTATAGTAGAGCTTTAGAACTAGGTTTTAAAGCTTGATCTTTAGATTATAGAGTAGTCTCTACTAAAAGAGTCCCTTTTTTATAGCTTAAGTTAGTATTAGAAGTTTGACTTCTATAGTAGAGGTAGTAACTATCTCTTACTTACTAGCTCTCTAGCTAATAAGACTGTTAAATAGTCTTATTATATAGGCTTATAAGCTCTTTCTATTAGCAGTATTATTAGTAAAAGATGTATTATTATAGATTACTAAATTATCTCTATCTTTAAGTTATAAACTAAGGAAATAAGTATTAAATATATAATATAGAGCTTGATTTACTGCTTTTATATATTCTAGACTAGGATTTATTAGAAATCTAATAAGTCTTAATATTATAAAAGCTATATTAGATTAGATATGTTACAGAATCAGCCGCCGCTACCGCGGGACACTGCCCCAAGGGCGGTCAGCACGATAAGATAGGCAGAAACGCACGGACCGCTGGATCACCCTGGAGTACGGTGATCCATCGTGAGGGATCA